>NC_089846.1:105620665-105783165 GCF_035609145.1 Eleutherodactylus coqui
TCAGCTTATTATCTGGGCTTTTCTGCTTCATCTTCTTTATATGCATGTCCCTGTTAGTGTGGATTCCATTCCACTGTTATGTTCCTTATTGATACTGAAGAGACATGTTCAGCTTGTACTAAGAGATAGACAAGCAGAACCTACACTGTCATGTGTTAGTTGATGCAAATAAGGACGATGGAACAATACCTCTGCAGCACCATCTATTGGATGGCAGCATTCCTTCAAATCAATGTACAACTCTTTAAACTAGTATTTAAAACAATGCTTGAGAATAGAAATTAAGCCAGAAAACCACACACAGACAGTTGTTTCAGGGTGTTTGGCCCTCATCTGTGTGCAGTAGGTTTCTGGCTTAGCTAGTGAGAGGCCTGTGACATGGGTTGGACCTGTGTTAGTTGATGACATGAGGAACTGCATTTGGTTAGAAGGAGGAAGGGGTATCAGTCAAAGGACCATTGTTCTGGTGTCCTGCACAGACTTGATAATGGAAGTTGCAGCTCCAGAAACATTGCTTGGCAATGTCTATAGGTGGGTCTAAGGTGCATCATATATCTATGTGTTCCGAACATCTCATTTGATTATGTGCGCATAAGACCTGCTGTAGCAAAAGGAAAGTCTGGGCATAGTCAGCAACCAAGTGGTATGCCGGTAGACTGACTCAGAAGTGCAGAGAGAAAGAGAAGGCTGTCAGAGGGGTTACTGGTGTCTGGGGATTCCAGAGGCTGAGTATTCAACATTGTGCTAAGGACTGGTTGCCCTATGGCCTACTCAAAGGCCATAGCAAGTCTCAGACTGATAGAATGTGCACTGAGGATGAAGGAAATAAGAGACTAATCTACAAGGGACTGTGCTAATGGGATATTGTAATACAAACCGAAGTAACCTTCCTCTTGCAAGCAGAAACTGTACACTTGGCACCAAGTTGTTAAAGTAAGCTTAAGTTTTCATAGCAGTCCTATTCAAGTTCTTGTTTTGTGGGCTGTTACAAGGTAAAGTTAAAATGGGAATTAAGGGAATGTACCACCTAAATTTTTTTTACCAATTGAAACCAGATAGTGAAAAGTTCCATTTATCTAATCTGTTTTTACTTTCTGATTGTACATTTATTTATTATCTTGTCTGTATATGACTATGTGGGCAGATATCTTGCGTGAACTGTAGTTAAGAGCTTTAAGAGACATGCTTCACAGCGGAACTCCATTTACACAATGGTAGCTGACTAGAGATGAGCGAGCACCAAAATGCTCAGGTGCTCGTTACTCAAGTCGAACTTTCAGTGATGCTCGAGAGTTCGTTTCGAGTAACGAACCCCATTTAAGTCAATGGGCGACTCGAGCATTTTTGTATATGACTGGTGCTCCGCTAAGGTTCTCATTTGTGAAAATCTTAGCAAATCACCAAAGTCACGTAAAGAACACAGAAATGGATAGGGCAGGCGGGGAGCAACATGCAGGGCTGCATTTCGGGCTCCGAGGTCTCACTATTAAGCCACAATAGTGGCAAGAGTGAGACCCCCCCCCCCACTGTCAGCATGACGATGGTTCTCCTCTGCCACAGCTGTTACAGAGAACGATGTTAGCCCATTGAATTCAATGGAGCCGGCAATACAGCCGGCTCCATTGAAAGCAATGGGCTGCCAGCGAGCGCGGGATGAATTTTCGGGAAGGGCTTAAAAATATAAGCCCTTACCTGAAAATCATCCTAAAATGTGTAAAAATAAAACAAAATAAAAATGTCAGCATTAAGATCGTTCTCCTCTGCCACAGCTGTAACAGCTGTGGCAGAGAAGAACGATGTTAGCCTATTGAATGCAATGGAGCCGGCAATACAGCCGGCTCCATTGAAAGCAATGGGCTGCCGGCGAGCGCGGGATGAATTTTCGGGAAGGGCTTAAAAATATAAGCCCTTACCTGAAAAAGAAAGATTTTAGTGTAAAAAAGAATAAAAATGCAGGCATTCTCTTCAATGGAGCCGCTGCTGCTGGCGACTCCATTGAAGACAATGGTCCGCTGGCACACCTGAATTATTTTTCAGGGAAGGGCTTTACATATAAGCCATTCCCTGGAAATGAATTAAAAGTGATTTAAAAAACAAAAAAAGTAGATACTCACCTCCCTTCAGCTGCCGGGGCACAGCCACGTCTTCTCCTGCTGTCCCCTGCACTGTGGTGCTGAACTGCTGTCATTCAGCTGAGAGCTGCGCTGAGCCAATCAGAGGCAGCATTCACTCACCCATTCATGAATTCATGAATGGGTGTGAGTGAGATCTGCCTCTGATTGGTCAGGCTGTGACCAATCAGAGGCAGCTCATTCAGCAGGCGGGGATTTTAAATCCCCGGCTGCTGAATACTACAGAGAGCAGTTCTGGAGAACTGCCAGCTGGCCGCAGCTGAACTCTGTCTGCCGGGACCAGGTGAGTATATATATTTATATATTTTTTTTTACACATTTCTGGATGAATTGCAGGGAAGGGCTTATATATTTAAGCCCTTCCCGAAAATTCATTGTGCGATCGCCGGCAGCCCATTGCTTTCAATGGAACCGGCTGTATTGCCGGCTCCATTGAATTCAATGGGCTAACATCGTTCTGCCGGGACAAGGTGAGTATATTTTTTTTTTTACTTTTTACACATTTTAGGATGATTTTCAGGTAAGGGCTTATATTTTTAAGCCCTACCCGAAAATTCATCCCGCGCTAGGCGGTAGCCCATTGCTTTCAATGGAGCCGGCTGTATTGCCGGCTCCATTGAATTCAATGGTCAGTGCTCGTTTAATCGAGACGAGCACCGCGTGGTGCTCATCTCGAGTAACCAGCATCTCGAGCACCCTAATACTCGAACGAGCATCAAGCTCGGACGAGTATGCTCGCTCATCTCTATAGCTGACCTATTGATTTCTATGGGAGTTACAAAATGTTAAATTTAATGGGCAGTGCTCTGGAATTAATTACAATGTATCTTATATGTAAAGGTTCATTGTTTATTCATTATATAAGTAAGTCCATTTCTCCTATTGAGTATGCTTGATAAAGGGTTTTTTTTTATTGCCCCAAAATGCGTTGCAACCTGCTGTAACTTACATTTTAGTGTACCTCTAAGAATTTATGTATTGGACCAATAAATTCTTCTAATCTGACGCTTGGCTTGGATCTTCATATCTCGCTTGGAATCAACTTGGGGGGATCTCAGTGGAGAGACCTCCTCCTAAGTAAGTCCTTTTATTAAAAAAAAAAAATTATCAATTCTAATACTCCTTATGAGCGCAATACGTATTTTTTTTCCTTTGCATTTAACTTCTATGGGAGAGTAGTGTAGGCATGCTCTGCAACCTGTGCAGAGCTCATTATGCAGGGAGGAGGAAATGAGCTGTAACCATCACCTATTGTGTATAGTACCAGGTTATTTTTCATAGTAATTTTGCTTGTGATGATAATGAGATGACTGCTGAAAAGTTTTCTCTATCAAACAAGAAGTGATAACCTATTAGGCTTAAAGGGTTTTCTCATAAAAAAAAAATCTATACTTACCTATTCCTTCCCTGTCAGTTTCCTTAGCACATCTTCTCCTAGCTGAGCTTTTGCATTGACCTGGGTCACCTCACCGCACACCGGGCCCAGCTTGTTATGAAGGCTGCATTCCTCAAATTCCTTCCGGCTGAGTCAGTGAAGGTCACGTCCCTGTGCTATAGCTTCACTGCCTAGGAAGGAATTGTAATCTATTTCAGAGACAGCTCGCATGAGCAATCTCTGAAGAAGATAGCTAGTCCTCTGCTGTCCTGTGAGCTGTGATGTAATGTATATTGGTTGGCAGGCAGAAGACTGCCAACCAAATGCACGGAACCTCACAGGAAGGAGAAGAATCCGGCAGCTTAAGGTGAAGTGACACCCTGGACTGCAGGAGACAGAAGAAGATGGGGGAGGTGAAGATCTGGTAAATAGACTGATGGGGGAGGAAAAGATAAGTATAGAATTTTTCTTTTTTAGTGACAGAACCCCTTTAATGGTCAGGGTAACTACTGACTGTGACATCAAAAATTAGAAAAAAAATCACCAAAAAGTCTTTAGAAATATGTTTAACATAAAAAACTTGATTTATACAATAGAACATTTTCTGATGACACATTTCCCTTAAAGAGACTGTAACTGTTGCAGAAGACGCTAGACTGAATTTTTTTTCTGTTATTTTTCATATACTTTATTGAATTCTTCAAATGCATACATAAGGATAATTTATATCATACCCCCTTCTTTAAAACCTTCCTCTCCCAGGCATGTGTTTAACCCTTTCCAACCCACTGTCTGACGTCTGAAGACATTCTGATTGAAGGCTGTACAGCTCCGATGTCGGAAGACGTCTGTCAGAGTATTCTTACTGTATATTATTGGCCGCTCTGTTGTCGTGGGACCTCTCCAGCATGTCACATAACGCAGTACTGGCTCTAGCCAACAGATGGCGCCATTGTATAATGGCAGAAAGAGAAAGCCCCCTAGGAAACCCTGAATCCAACATTGGATTGCAAAGGGTTAAAGACTTATGAAGTTAGTTATATCTATCTCTTTCAAATATATGAATCATAATTATGCCCTATTTTTCTTGTTTTAAAACATGTTGTTCATTTTGGCTCATGTTCAACCATTTTACTGTCATAATAAACTTTAGGATATTTATAAACTGTGCATATTTTGGAGGATCATTATAAATCCAACAATTCATTATAGCTTTTTTTGCAGCTAGTAAAATGAGATGGATTACATGTATAGTCACTTTATCTAAAGAGATACTGTCACACTCGACATGAAAAATTAAAATCCATGGGTTATATATCTATGAGACATTAAGCAATCTCTGGATTAACTCATATTTCCTTCTAAAACTTTTGAATAACTGGACATACCCATAAATAGTGGCAAAGACTAGCTATAATTAAATCACATCAAACACATTTATTCCATAAAGTCTAATTTACCGTCCTCAAAATAGTATTAACCCCTTAATGATGTTGGCTTTTCTTCATTTTCAGTTTCTTTCCCCACTTTCAACCATCCATAACTCTTTTATCTAATGATGTAGCTGTCGTGAGGCTAGTTGTATTTTTCAATGGTACTATTTTAAGTACCATATAATGTACTGAAAAACATGTAAAGAATTCTAAATGGAGTGAAATGGAAAAAAAAGAAATACATTTCACCATCTTGGTGGGGTCTTATTTTCAAAACATATAAACTGCGGCAAAAATCACATACTAACTTTATTCTATAGGTCAGTACAATTACTACAGTGCCAAAATGTATATAGGTTTTTTTTGCATTACTATTTTTAAAATATAAAATATCTTTGGAAACACATAAAATTATTTCCTGCTGCCATCTTCTGACAACCATAAGCTTTTTATTTTTCCGTCAACATAGTTGTATGGAGCTCGTGCTTTTGGGATGTTCTGTAGTTTCTGTTGGTATCATTTTGGAGTACATACGAATATTTAATTGCTAATTATTACATTTTTTCTTGGAGGCGGGGTTACTAGAAAAGTGCAGCTCTGACGTTGTGCATTTTGATTTCTGAACATCGTTTAGGCCTTAGTCAGATGGGCATTTTTTCGTGCGATTTGCGGATCGCATGACGGATGCGCATCCGCAAATCGCGTGACCGGTGCCCGAAAATCGCCCGAAAATCTGCTCCTAGCCGCGTTTCATTAGAAACGGGCCGGAGCTGTCCAGCGCATTGCATTCATTGGCTGATTGGCTCAGGTCTGACTCACACCCCCTTCACACCCACTGCAGGCCGGCCGCACGGAACTCCGGCTGCCGGGAGCAGGTGAGTATGTATATATTTTTTATTTTAACACTTTTCTGGATGAATTGCAGGGAAGGGCTTATATATTTAAGCCCTTCCCGACAATTCATCCTGCGCTCGCCGGCAGCCCATTGCTTTCAATGGAGGCGGCTGTATTGCCGGCTCCATTGAATTCAATGGGCAAACATCATTCTTCTCTGTCACAGCTGTTACAGCTGTGGCAGAGGAGAATGATTTGTCTTCTATATGTTCTCAATGGGGTCGGCGCTGCTGCCGCCGGCCCCATTGAGCGCATATAGAGAAGAGAACAGGAATCGCAGATCGCAGATAGGTGCGATCTGCAATTTCTGTTCTATAATTTATCGGACGAGCGCATAAAAAGCGCTCATGTGTCTGATAGCATTGCAAAGCAATGGTTTTATAAAATCACCGGACGCATGCGCATGTGCAAATCGCGGCAAAAAACGCCCGTCTGACTAAGGCCTTACAGTGGGGAATAAACAATGCATTACTTTGCTAGATTGGACCTTTATGGATGCAGTAATACCAAATACGTTTTTTTTTTGTTTTGACTTTTTAAATTAAAAATATGGGGGAAAAAGGTTTTTTTAACTTTTAATACCTTTAATTTTTTTTCTAAGGGCGCCTACCCACTGGTGATTTTTTTTCCTTTGCGTTTTGCTTTTTTTCTGAAGAGCAATTAGTATAGAATGTGTTCTTGTCCATTTGTGTTTTTTTTTTCAGTCCGTTGCAATTTTTCACATAGGAACTGTCAGTTGCATATGTGTCCTTATTTTTCTCTTAATGCACCCATGAATGTCAATGGAAATTAACGGAAAACGTGCAGAAAACGCACCAAAAACGCTGCGTTTTTCACGCACGAAAATCGGCAACGCCAGTGGGTAGGCGCCCTGATACTTAATCAAATGTTTCTAAACTAATTTTTACCAGGAGTAACAGCTGATCGCAGCTGATGCCGGTGGGTGTTAACTGTGATAAACAGCCAGCGCCCGCATTGTACGGAGCAGGATTGGCTCCCAATCCTCCTTCATACAAATCTCAAATCCATGTGTCGTAAGGGGTTAATGTTGAGATTAATGTTAAAGACCTTGTACATTCTGAAAAATATCTTCCTGTGCATTCCCTCAATAATTCATATTTAATAGTTGAGACTCAAGCTGTTTTGACCATCCATTGGCCAAAAACCACTCTGTAGTTAAGTTGCAAGTGTATATATTATACGGATATGGTAGTGGGTGGTCAGGAGGTAATTCTGGAGAAAAGTAACAACCGATTGGTTGCCACAACTGTCAGAGGTGCCAGGACATCCTTATCCAAGAGTGAACCCTGCAAACTGTACTTAGATTGGACACACTTTGGAAGAAATTAGCCTCTTTTTGACCTTTAATGACAAGAAGGTTCGGAAAAGAGCATCAGCCAACTTGGATACAACTTGACATAGGTGAGGATTTGTGGTGTGTTACATAAAGTCTTTTGAGCCCCAGCAAGAGACTGCTCCTGATTCTGCAACCCTCAAACTGTTAAAGTGCAAGCTTCCCACTCAGTGTAAGTGTAACCATTAAGTTGTAGTACCATTATAACTGACTGTAATTACTAAGCTTGATACACCTCGCTGTTTGAAGAACAAATTACTGTGAACTGTAGTTTGATTCTGTTGTCGGAGCCAAATAGGCCCCCCTGAGTTCAGTGTGTGGGCCAAATTAGTTATTCCATAGTTTTGTGCACAAAGAGTAACAAATTAACATAACGCTCTGTATCAAACCAGTACACTTCTGATTTAATCAAAGCAATACCACAGGTTTTTACAGACAAGCATTACATCAGTAAATAGGAGTATGCTAAAAGAGCTATTGTGTGAATACAGGATTGGTTAATATAATAATATGGTAATTCACATGTTAGTATAGTATCTGAAATAGAGGTTGCAGATGCATAGTTGTCAGGCTGTGCTGCTGGGATCTGTTGTAATACAGGGTTCCAGGAGTCCACCTTCACAGGTGTGGGATACTTGAGCTGGCTGGGTGTGGAGTTCCTCCTGCCAGTCAATCCCCACGGGTCTGCTGCATGTATTAACAATCCCCTCTGTTGAGAGGAAGCTGGTATCCCTTCTCTCTAGGGTTTGTAGTCTTGCATATGTTAGGTGTGTGAACAGCGTCTGGTCCAGTATCTGTGCAGGTGGCCAGACATCAGGTGTGGAGAGTAAAGATGAGCGAGCACCAAAATGCTCGGGTGCTCGTTACTCGAGACGAACTTTTCGCGATGCTCGAGGATTCGTTTCGAGTAACGAACCCCATTGAAGTCAATGGGCGACCCGAGCATTTTTGTATATCGCCGATGCTCGCTAAGGTTTTCATTTGTGAAAATCTGGGCAATTCAAGAAAGTGATGGGAACGACACAGAAACGGATAGGGCAGGTGAGGGGCTACATGTTGGGCTGCATCTCAAGTTCCCAGGTCCCACTATTAAGCCACAATAGCGGCAAAAGTGCCCCCCCCCCCCTCCCAACAACTTTTACTTCTGAAAAGCCCTCATTAGCAATGGATACCTTAGCTAAGCACCACACTACCTCCAACAAAGCACAATCACTGCCTGCATGACACTCCGCTGCCACTTCTCCTGGGTTACATGCTGCCAATTCCCCCCCCCCCACGACCCAGTGTCCACAGCGCACACCAAACTGTCCCTGCCCAGCCTTCAGCTGCCCTCATGGCACGCCACCCTCATGTCCATTTATAAGGGCGTCTGCCACAGGAAAAGCAGGCACACACTGCAGAGGGTTGGCACGACTAGGCAGCGACCCTCTTTAAAAGGGGCGGGACGATAGCCCACAATGCTGTACAGAAGCAATGAGCAATCCAATCCTGTGCCACCTCCATCTGGAGCTGTACACGTGGGCATAGCAATGGGGAACCTATGTGCCACACAGTATTCATTCTGTCAAGGTGTCTGCATGCCCCAGTCAGACCGCGTTTTTTTATAAATAGTCACAGGCAGGTACAACTCCGCAATGGGAATTCCGTGTGCACCCACAGCATGGGTGGCTCCCTGGAACCCACCGGCGGTACATAAAAATATCCCATTGCATTGCCCAACACAGCTGAGGTAGTAATGTCGTGCTTAATGCAGGTGGGCTTCGGCCCACACTGCATGCCCCAGTCAGACTGGGGTTCTTTAGAAGTGGAAACAGATGCATTTACAACTCCCTGTGGACCGACAGCATGGGTGGGTGCCAGGAAGCCACCGGCGGTACATAAATATATCCCATTGCAGTGCCCATCACAGCTGAGGTAGTAATGTCATGTTTAATGCAGGTGGGCTTCGGCCCACACTGCATGCCCCAGTCAGACTGGGGTTCTTTAGAAGTGGAAACAGATGCATTTACAACTACCTGTGGACCGACAGCATGGGTGGCTCCCTAGAACCCACCGGCGGTACATAAAAATATCCCATTGCATTGCCCAACACAGCTGAGGTAGTAATGTCGTGCTTAATGCAGGTGGGCTTCGGCCCACACTGCATGCCCCAGTCAGACTGGGGTTCTTTAGAAGTGGAAACAGATGCATTTACAACTCCCTGTGGACCGACAGCATGGGTGGGTGCCAGGAAGCCACCGGCGGTACATAAATATATCCCATTACAGTGCCCATCACAGCTGAGGTAGTAATGTCATGTTTAATGCAGGTGGGCTTCGGCCCACACTGCATGCCCCAGTCAGACTGGGGTTCTTTAGAAGTGGAAACAGATGCATTTACAACTACCTGTGGACCGACAGCATGGGTGGCTCCCTGGAACCCACCGGCGGTACATAAAAATATCCCATTGCATTGCCCAACACAGCTGAGGTAGTAATGTCGTGCTTAATGCAGGTGGGCTTCGGCCCACACTGCATGCCCCAGTCAGACTGGGGTTCTTTACAAGTGGAAACAGATGCATTTACAACTCCCTGTGGACCGACAGCATGGGTGGGTGCCAGGAAGCCACCGGCGGTACATAAATATATCCCATTGCAGTGCCCATCACAGCTGAGGTAGTAATGTCATGTTTAATGCAGGTGGGCTTCGGCCCACACTGCATGCCCCAGTCAGACTGGGGTTCTTTAGAAGTGGAAACAGATGCATTTACAACTACCTGTGGACCGACAGCATGGGTGGCTCCCTGGAACCCACCGGCGGTACATAAAAATATCCCATTGCATTGCCCAACACAGCTGAGGTAGTAATGTCGTGCTTAATGCAGGTGGGCTTCGGCCCACACTGCATGCCCCAGTCAGACTGGGGTTCTTTAGAAGTGGAAACAGATGCATTTACAACTCCCTGTGGACCGACAGCATGGGTGGGTGCCAGGAAGCCACCGGCGGTACATAAAAATATCCCATTGCAGTGCCCAACACAGCGGATGTAACGTCAGCTGTAATTCAGGTGGGCTAAAAATTCATTTGATTACACTGTAGGCGAGGGCCCACAAAAATTGCTGTATCAACAGTACTAATGTACATCAGAAAAATTGGCCATGGCCAACCAAGAGGGCAGGTGAAACCCATTAATCGCTTTGGTTAATAATGTGGCTTAATTGGTAACTAGGCCAGGAGGCAGCCAAGTTAAAATAAAAATTGTTGGAGGTGAAAGTTTCAACGCTTTAATGAGCATTGAAACGTATAAAAATTGTTTAGAAAAATTATATGACTGAGCCTTGTGGGCCTAAGAAAAATTGCCCGTTCGGCGTGATTATGTGAGGTTTCAGGAGGAGGAGCAGGAGGAGGAGGAGGAATATTATACACAGATTGATGAAGCAAAAAGGTCCCCGTTTTTGATGGGGATACAGAACGATGCTTCCATCCGCGGGTGCAGCCTACGTATTGCTTAGGTATCGCTGCTGTCCGCTGGTGGAGAAGAGAAGTCTGGGGAAATCCAGGCTTTGTTCATCTTGATGAGTGTTAGCCTGTCGGCACTGTCGGTTGACAGGCGGGTACGCTTATCTGTGATGATTCCCCCAGCCGCACTAAACACCCTCTCTGACAAGACGCTAGCCGCAGGACAAGCAAGCACCTCCAGGGCATACAGCGCGAGTTCAGGCCACGTGTCCAGCTTCGACACCCAGTAGTTGTAGGGGGCAGAGGCGTCACGGAGGACGGTCGTGCGATCGGCTACGTACTCCCTCACCATCCTTTTACAGTGCTCCCGCCGACTCAGCCGTGACTGGGGAGCAGTGACACAGTCTTGCTGGGGAGCCATAAAGCTGTCAAGGGCCTTAAAGAGTGTTGGCCTGCCTGTGCTGTACATCCTGCCTGATCTCCGCGCCTCCCCTGCTACCTGGTCCTCGGAACTGCGCCTTCGGCCACTACCGCTGTCGCATGGGAATTTTACCATCAGTTTGTCCGCCAGGGTCCTGTGGTATAGCAACACTCTCGAATCCCTTTCCTCTTTGGGTATGAGAGTGGAAAGGTTCTCCTTATACCGTGGGTCAAGCAGTGTGTACACCCAGTAATCCATAGTGGCCAGAATGTGTGTAACGCGAGGGTCACGAGAAAGGCATCCTAACATGAAGTCAGCCATGTGTGCCAGGGTACCTGTACGCAACACATGGCTGTCCTCACTAGGAAGATCACTTTCAGGATCCTCCTCCTCCTCCTCCTCCTCCTCAGGCCATACACGCTGAAAGGATGACAGGCCAGCAGCATGTCTACCCTCACCAGTGGGCCAAGCTGTGTCTTCCCCCTCCTCCTCATCTTCCTCCTCCTCCTCACCGCGCTGAGATATAGACAGGAGGGTGCTCTGACTATCCAGCGACATACTGTCTTCCCCCGGCTCTGTTTCCGAGTGCAAAGCGTCTGCCTTTATGCTTTGCAGGGAACTTCTCAAGAGGCATAGCTGAGGAATGGTGACGCTAATGATTGCAGCATCGCCACTCACCCCCTGGGTAGACTCCTCAAAGTTTCCAAGGACCTGGCAGATGTCTGCCAACCAGGCCCACTCTTCTGAAAAGAATTGAGGAGGCTGACTCCCACTGCGCCGCCCATCTTGCAGTTGGTATTCCACTATAGCTCTACGCTGCTCATAGAGCCTGGCCAACATGTGGAGCGTAGAGTTCCACCGTGTGTGCACGTCGCACAGCAGTCGGTGCACTGGCAGATTAAACCGATGTTGCAGGGTGCGCAGGGTGGCAGCGTCCGTGTGGGACTTGCGGAAATGTGCGCAGAGCCGGCGCACCTTTCCGAGCAGGTCTGACAAGCGAGGGTAGCTTTTCAGAAAGCGCTGAACCACCAAATTAAAGACGTAGGCCAGGCATGGCACGTGCATGAGGCTGCCGAGCTGCAGAGCCGCCACCAGGTTACGGCCGTTGTCACACACGACCATGCCCGGTTGGAGGCTCAGCGGCGCAAGCCAGCGGTCGGTCTGATCTGTCAGACCCTGCAGCAGTTCGTGGGCCGTGTGCCTCTTATCTCCTAAGCTGAGTAGTTTCAGCACGGCCTGCTGACACTTGCCCACCGCTGTGCTGCCACGACGCACGACACCGACTGCTGGCGACGTGCTGCTGCTGACACATCTTGATTGCGAGACAGAGGTTGCGGAGGAGGAGGAGGAGGAGGGTGGTTTAGTGGAGGAAGCATACACCGCCGCAGATACCACCACCGAGCTGTGGCCCGCAATTCTGGGGGTGGGTAGGACGTGAGCGGTCCCAGGCTCTGACTCTGTCCCAGCCTCCACTAAATTCACCCAATGTGCCGGCAGGGAGATATAGTGGCCCTGCTCGCCTGTGCTTGTCCACGTGTCCGTTGTTAAGTGGACCTTGGCAGTAACCGCGTTGGTGAGGGCGCGTACAATGTTGCGGGAGACGTGGTCGTGCAGGGCTGGGACGGCACGTAGGGAAAAATAGTGGCGACTGGGAACTGAGTAGAGCGGGGCCGCCGCCGCCATCATACTTTTGAAGGACTCCGTTTCCACAAACCTATACGGCAGCATCTCCAGGCAGATAAATTTTGCTATGTGCACGTTTAACGCTTGAGCGTGCGGGTGCGTGGCGGCGTACTTGCGCCTGCGCTCAAACACTTGCGCTAGCGACGGCTGGACGGTGCGCTGAGAGACATTGGTGGATGGGGCCGAGGACAGCGGAGGTGAGGGTGTGGGTGCAGGCCAGGAGACGGTAGTGCCTGTGTCCTCAGAGGGGGGTTGGATCTCAGTGCCAGGTTGGGGCACAGGGGGAGAGGCAGCGGTGCAAACCGGAGGCGGTGAACGGCCTTCGTCCCACCTTGTGGGGTGCTTGGCCATCATATGTCTGCGCATGCTGGTGGTGGTGAGGCTGCTGGTGGTGGCTCCCCGGCTGATCTTGGCGCAACAAAAGTTGCGCACCACTGTTCGTCGGTCGTCTGCACTCTCAGTGAAAAACTGCCAGACCTTTGAGCACCTCGGCCTCTGCAGGGTGGCATGGCGCGAGGGGGCACTTTGGGAAACAGTTGGTGGATTATTCGGTCTGGCCCTGCCTCTACCCCTGCACACCGCACTGCCTCTTCCAACCTGCCCTGCTGCTGCCCTTGCCTCCCCCTCTGAAGACCTGTCCTCAGTAGGCGTAGCAAACCAGGTGGGGTCAGTCACCTCATCGTCCTGCTGCTCTTCCTCCGAATCCTCTGTGCACTCCTCCCTCGGACTTAATGCACTTACTACTACCTCACTGATAGACAACTGTGTCTCATCGTCATCGGCCTCCTCACCCACTGAAAGGTCTTGAGACAGTTGCCGGAAGTCCCCAGCCTCATCCCCCGGACCCCGGGAACTTTGCAATGGTTGGGCATCAGTCATGATAAACTCCTCTGGTGGGAGAGGAACCATTGCTGCCCAATCTGAGCAGGGGCCCGAGAACAGTTCCTGGGAGTCTGCCCGCTCCTCAGAATGTCTCATTTTCATGGAGTGAGGAGGCTGGGAGGAAGGAGGAGCAGCAGCCAGAGGATTCTGAGTTGCAGCAGTGGACGGCGCAGAACTCTGGGTGGACGATAGGTTGCTGGAAGCACTTTCTGCCATCCATGACAGGACCTGCTCACACTGCTCATTTTCTAATAAGGGTCTACCGCGTGGACCCATTAAATGTGCTATGAATGTGGGGGCGCCAGAAACGTGCCTCTCTCCTAATCCCGCAGCAGTCGGCTGCGATACACCTGGATCAGGAGCTCGGCCTGTGCCCACACCCGGACTAGGGCCTCCGCGTCCTCGGCCGCGCCCACGTCCTCTAGGCCTACCCCTACCCCTCAGCATGCTGTATTACCAGGAATGCAGAAACACAACACTGTAATTTAATGTGCCGCTTATTGCCCTGTGGTTGTAGGCTGAGTTCGCTTACGGAACGCCAGGAAAGAATTTTGCGCAAGCCTGCTGTAACACTTAGCTGGCTGCGTATTTATTTTGAGAACTACAACCTGCAGCAGACACAGACCCAGAACACTGAGCAGAGTGACAGGCAGGCCAAATAGTTTTTTTTCAAATATTTTTTTCTAAAGGACCACTGCGTATATTCAATCTATATATGTCTTCTGGCCCTGCCTACACAATTCTGTCCCTGATGTGTGTGTCACGGAACTGCAGTGTTGCACTGTTATTAAGTGCAACAGAGCAGTGATTTCAGAGGCAGGAAAGAATTTTGCGCAAGCCTGCTGTAACACTTAGCTGGCTGCGTATTTATTTTGAGAACTACAACCCGCAGCAGACACAGACCCAGAACACTGAGCAGAGTGACAGGCAGGCCAAATAGTTTTTTTTCAAATATTTTTTTCTAAAGGACCACTGCGTATATTCAATCTATATATGTCTTCTGGCCCTGCCTACACAATTCTATCCCTGTAGTATTACTGCAGGGCGCAATGCTCTGCACGGCCGATATAGCAAAAAAAAAAATGTGCAACACTGCTAAAAGCAGCCTCCACACTACTGCACACTGTTAGATGTGGCCCTAAGAAGGACCGTTGGGGTTCTTGAAGCCTACTCTAACTCCTAACGCTCTCCCTACAGCAGCTCCAACACTATAGCACTGTCCCTCAGCTATCTCACAACGCATCTGAGGCGAGCCGCGGGAGGGGCCGATTTTTATACTCGGGTGACACCTGATCCCCCCAGCCACTCACAGCAGGGGGGTGGTATAGGGCTTGAACAACGCAGGGGGAAGTTGTAATGCCTTCCCTGTCTTTCAATTGGCCAGAAAAGCGCTCTAATGTCTCAGAGAGGAAACTGAAAGTAACTCGAACATCGCGTGGTACTCGTTACGAGTAACGAGCATCTCGAACACGCTAATACTCGAACGAGTATCAAGCTCAGACGAGTACGTTCGCTCATCTCTAGTGGAGAGTCCTGTTCAGTGCTCATTCTATCCCTGTTTGTGCTGTGAACAGGTTCTATGTGTGATGGCTGCAAAAAAGGTTGGTGTCACTGAACTCTTGGTTAGTGTAGCGACTAGCGGTATAGACAGGAGCCATGAAGTAGCCTGCTAGCTTCCATATTTTGATCAAAATGTCAACTAATACCTGGGATTTATAGATTATCACCTGCTACTAGAGTTTGCATTTTGGTTGCTATATGATGTGATTCCAGCTCTGTGTGTCAGTTTTCCCTGTCGTGGTGGCATGTTTATGTGGCCTATCCTGGGTGTGTTGTTCTTAGGAGCAGTAAGGGCCCAGATCCGAAGACTGCTGGTCTGCCCTTTATTGGGGTCGATGTCCCCACTCAGGTAGGTCTATGTCACTAATCCTAGTAGTAGATAGGGAGAGGTGTATATCTGTGGTAGTTCCTTGTGTTTCACTAGACCTGTGCTTTTGGGTCACGTTTATGTGGGCCTGTTGCTTATTAGCCCACATGAACGTAACAATAGTGTTATCTGTAAATAAGGAGCTTCTCCTATCAGAATGCAAAATTACTCCATGAAAAAGACCTGTGAGAGATAGATACCGGAGTCTAATGCATTCTGGTCTATAACATTAACAAGTTAACCATTTAGCTGCTGCTATTTACTAAGAAGGTAGATATGTGTATTAGCCTAGGATGATGTGAGAAACATATGAAAAGAATAATAGAATACATATATTATTACTATAACAATTCTATGGCAATGTTATAAAGAAGTCCATGCACAGCTTTAACTATATATTTCCTATTATAGTGACTACATAAATCAGTGGAGTTTGCAGCCTGGGAAGAAAATCGCTTAAAAACAGTAACATATATAGACACTGATAACACATATCCTATTTTCCACTTAAAACATGCTGTCCAGAGCTATTTTGCCATTGCTGCATTTTTATGATTTGAAGCTACATCTTCCCAGGTCCCTTAGGATCTTTTCAGCTCCTGTCACTGTATTTGAATCCCTCTCACTTCGCTTTTTTTGTTTTTTAGTTTCTGTTGTTGTATAGTCAGAAAAGAAGGCTGGAGATGGATTGAAGGTTGTATATTTTCATTGCCATTTGCTACCAATAAAAAAAAAGTTTTGAAATGCTGCTTTTTGCTCTAATTGACTTACTACTTACTTTGTCTTCTCTTGATCACCTCCAGTAACCTGCTACTCTTTACACATCAGATGCAAAATACTCTACCTTCAGACATATTAATTAATGTTGACTAAATATTTCCCTAACAAACCACTACCCTGTTTCCCTGAAAATAAGACATACCCTGAAAATAAGACATAGCATGATTTTCCAGAATTTTTGAGGATGCAAAATGATTTTTCAGGCTTTTTGAGGATGCTTGAAATATAAGCCCTACTCCAAAATTAAGCCCTGCTAACAGTTAATTAAAAAAGTCAATTTAAATAGTGTCCAGGCAGCTATACATGTAAAAAAGTTAAACCTTTTTGAACAAAAATTAATATAAGACACTGTCTTATTTTCGGTATCTATGAACACACTATACGATATCCGCAACAGTTGCTCTCTTGCCAACTTCTATCTTAGTCATCTAACAAAGACATGAGTTCTTGAATAGATTGATAGCTGGACGAGCAAGAGTGGATGTACAAATAGCATCTCGGCCGGTGTTCTACTTACAGCCTTTGTAAGGCTATGTGCTGTATTGTTCAATATTACACATACTTTCAGCACAAAACATACTGTTATTCACTTTACTTGGCTTCTCGAAAGTAGTATGACATTTTTGACATTCGAGGTATAACCTTGGAAACCAACTGAAGTTATCTCCTTCCAAGTCCACTTGTAAAGTGTGAAAAGTGATTTTTCTTATTTGTGATTGCACTTGGCAGCAAAATGAATACAGACTGTTACCTTTTGTTTATCTTAGCAAATTGCACATTCTAATACAAGGCTGGTCTTTTCCTTGGCTGAGAAGATAAGACATTGTTATGACAGTGGTGCTAGATACTGTACTTCAAAATGATGAAAGGCTATAATGAAAATAGAATACATTTCTTAGTTTGGTTAAAAAAAATTCAATCTCTAGGATTTTCTCATACATGGCTCATAATAATGTTTATCTTAAATCTTCTTTCATTTCTACCATCAAAGCTACAGACTGGCTCTAAAGAAAATACGACATACTTATACAACATTATACAAATTACAATGGAACTTGTAAATGCTGCTGGCAAATTGAATATCTGGGGAAAAAAAGTACAGAAAGTAATTTTTTAACAGAACAAATGTCTATTCCTGCATTAACCCCTTAAAGGGGTTGTCCCGAGGCAGCAAGTGGGTCTATACACTTCTGCATGGCCATAATAATGCACTTTGTAATGTACATTGTGCATTAATTATGAGCCATACAGAAGTTATAAAAAGTTTTTTACTTACCTGTTCCGTTGCTGGCGTCCTCGTCTCCATGGTGCCGACTAATTTTCGCCCTCCGATGGCCAAATTAGCCGCGCTTGCGCAGTCCGGGTCTTCTGCAGTCTTCTATGGGGCTCCGTGTAGCTCCGTGTAGCTCCGCCCCGTCACGTGCCGATTCCAGCCAATCAGGAGGCTGGAATCGGCAATGGACCGCACAGAAGAGCTGCGGTCCACGGAGGAAGAGGCCATCTTCAGCGGTGAGTAGAGAAGTCACCGGAGCGCGGGGATTCAGGTAAGCGCTCCGGTGAGCTTTCTTTACCTCCCTGCATCGGGGTTGTCTCGCGCCGAACGGGGGGGGGGTTGAAAAAAAAAAAAACCCGTTTCGGCGCGGGACAACCCCTTTAAGGACATGGCCTATTTTGGTGTTGAGGTCCAAACTATTTTTGGTAGATTTTCATCTCCATATTTCAAAAGCCATAACTTTTTTTATTTTTCCGTTGACGCGGCCGTATAAGGGCTTGTTTTTATTGGTACCATTTTTGGGTACATAGACTATAGTGTAAAACTTTTATTATTTTCTTTATGTGCATAGGGAGAGAAAACATCAATTCTGCCAATTTTTTGTAAAGCGTTAATTATGCAGCATAAATGACACACTACATTTTTTTCTGCGGGTTGGTACGGTTACAACGATACCAAAATTCTTACTTTTTTTTAGGTTTTTCCACTTTTCTGTAATCAAAACCCTCTTTTTTGGAAAACTTTTTTTTTCTAAATCGCTGCATTCAAAGTTCTATAACTTTTTAATTTTTCCATGGACAGAGCTCTGAGACGAGCTATAATTTTTATTGGTACCATTTTGGGGTCCATACGTTTTTTTTATCACTTTTATTGTGTTTTTTGTGAGGCAAAATTAGCATTTTGTCTCAGTTTTTTAGCGTTTTTTTACGCTTTTTGCTGTGCAGGATAAAATGCATATTGGATTTATTGTACAGGTCTTTACGGACATGACAATACTAAATATGCGTTTCTTTGGGGGTTTTTATGCTAATATAACAAAAAAGCATAAAAAAGGGTGTTGTTTTACATTTTTTAATTTTTGTACATTATTTAGATTTTTTACACCATCCGTGTCCCTCTGAGGGACTTACAACATACCACCGATGATCGCTACGATAAGGCATTGCAGGACTTCTCTCCTGCCATGCCTTATCGCTTATTACAGCGATCATAGGCAATGGCAATACAGGACGCCGGTATCTGGTGTCCTATTGTCATGGCAACCTGCTGGGCTCTCTGCGATAACATCGCGAGAAATGGCTGAAGTCTCAGAGGGAGCGCGCACCCTCTGTGAACCCTTTCCCTGCCGTGATCTACTTAGATCGCAGCAGGGAAGGGGTTAACAGCGGGAGGCCGGCTACTAGTGACAGTCGGCTCCCGCTGCTGGATAGTGCGAGATCTGTCATGATCTCGCGCTATCCCTATGACGTAAGGGTACTTCATTTTGCGGGAAGTACCCCGCACCTATGACGCACCCTTACATCATGAGGAGGGAAGGGGTTGAAAAAATTGTTGTGGACCAGTGCGACAGCGCCACACTTGCCCATGGATTGTATGCCATTGCCGAGCCTATTGACAGGTGTGGCACTGTCTTTGGAAGAATGAAGCCATGTTTTTCTAATCTTGGACACTCCTTTCACCCATTTAGGACTAGGCACTGTATATTTACGGTGCCTGGTCCTTGGCTTAAAGCACTGCCGATAGTAAAATTACGATGGCACTTTTAGCCTCCTGCCTCTGAAATCAATTAGAGGCAAGCTGGGTTGTCTAATGACTGTGTGCTTGCAACCCCGCTAGAGTGATCGATCGAGACTCTTCCGTGACAAGCGGTCATAACGGTCTGTGACAAATCGCTGTGTCTCCTGACAAATTGGTGGCAGCAATGTGATCGATCGGGGTCATCCCATCTCTCCCCTTTCCCATCCATTACAATGCTCTTAACCTTATTGACTGGGATAATGTCCTAAAAAATAAATAAATGAGAAACATTTAAAAACATTCTAATTACTTACTATGAGCGGTTCATAACTTACAAGAATAAAAGACTTAGTAATAGGAGAAAACCAATGTGGCTTAATAAAGATGTAAAGAGGCCATAAACAGAAAAAATAAAGTGTTTAAACTACTGAAGCAAGAAGACAGCAAAGAAGCACTAAAAACCTATAGGGAAAAAAAAATAAATTATGTAAAAATCAGATAAAAGCAGCAAAGATGGAGACAGAGAGACTTATTGTCAAATAGACTAAAACTAATCCTAAACTGTTGTTGAATTATATGAATAGTAAAAAGATTATATTAAATAGTTTTTTTCCAGTGTATTCACAGAGGAAAATTAAATGTCAGATGAGATGCAGAGTGAGGCCTTAGTCACACGGGTGTTTTTTCGCTCGATTTGCGGATCGCATGATGGATGCGCATCCGCAAATCGCGTGACCGATGCCCAAAAATCGCCCGAAAATCTGCTCCTAGCCGCGTTTCATTAGAAACGGGCGGAAGCTGTCCAGCGCATTGCATTCAATGGAGCTGGCAATACAGCCGGCTCCATTGAAAGCAATGCGCTGCGGGCGAGCGCGGGATGAATTGTCGGGAAGGGCTTAAATATCAGCGCTGAGCCAATCAGGGGCAGCTTTGAGTCACACCCCCTTCACACCCACTGCAGGACGGCCGCGCTGTACTCCGGCTGCCGGGACAAGGTGAGTATATATATTTTTTTATTTTAACACATTTCTGGATTAATTGCAGGGAAGGGCTTATATATTTAAGCCCTTCCCGACAATTCATCCAGCGCTGTCCGGCAGCCCATTGCTTTCAATGGAGCCGGCTGTATTGCCGGCTCCATTGAATTCAATGGGCAAACATTGTTCTTCTCTGCCACAGCTGTTACAGCTGTGACAGAGAAGAATGATTTGTCTTCTATATGTTCTTAATGGGGTCGGCGCTGCTGCCGCCGGCCCCATTGAGCGCATATAGAGAAGAGAACAGGAATCGCAGATCGCAGATAGGTGCGATCTGCGATTTCTGTTCTATAATTTATCGGACGTGCGCATAAAAAGCGCTCATGTGTCCGATACCATTGCAAAGCAATGGTTTTATAAAATCGCCGGACGCATGCGCATGCGCAAATCACGCGAAAAATCGCCCGCCTGACTGAGGCCTGATAATGTAAACTCTCCACTAAATGTCATTAGTCTAACCCAGGAAGAAGTGCAGAGCTGTCTTAAAAAGATTAAAATAGACAAATCACCGGGTCCTGATGACATAAACCCCCTTGGATTTAAGGGAATGTGATACACAGACCGTTGTTTCTTATATTTATCTGCTCCATTGCATTAGTGCATAAAGTCAAAAAGTCAACCTGGAAATTACAGGCCAGTAAGTCTTACTTCTATTGTGGATAAAATGTTTGAAGGGTTTCTAGGAGATGCTATCCTGGAGGACCTCCAGGAAAAGGGCTGTATAACTCCATAACAGCATGGGTTTGTGAGAGATCGCTCCTGTCAAACCAATCTGATCAGCCTCCACAAGGAGGTTAATTCTAGACTGGATTGGGGGAAGTCATTGGATCTTGTGTATCTGAACTTTTCCAAAACATTTGATACTGTGCCACATAAAAGGTTTGTATAGAAAGTAAGAATCCTTGGTCTGGGCAACAATGTGTGTAAGTGGGTAAGTAACTGGTTCAATGACAGAAAGCAGCGGGAGGTTATACATGGTAAATTGGGTCACCGTTACTAGTGGGGTACCACAGGGGGCGGTTTTGGGCCATATTCTTTTAAATATATTTAATAATGACCCGGTAGAAGGATTTGTACAGTAAAATATCAATATTATAACTATGTAAAGAAATTAACACAAGAGAGGACGCAAGGCGGTTGCAAGAGGATCTGGATAAATTGTGGGCTTGAGCAGAAAAGTAACAAATGGGGTTTAACACTGATAAATGTAAGGTTCTGCACATTGGCAGAGGAAATACATGTCACCATTACACAATAAATGAGAAACCACTGGGAAACACTGACATGAAAAAGGACTTGGGGATTTTAGTTAACTGTAAGCTTATCCGGAGCAACCAGTGTCAGGCAGCTGCTGCCAAGACAAATAGGATCATGGGGTGCATCAGAGAACATTGTTCTTCCTCTTTACAAGTCACTGGGCAGATCACACATGGAATATTGTGTACAATTTTGGGCACCAGTACACAAAAAGGACATATCAGAGCTTCAGCGGGTACAGAGGTGAGCAACTGAAGTAATAAATGGAATGGGTGGACTACAATACCAACAGAGGTTATCAAAATTGGGATTATTTAGTTTAGAAAAAAGACAGCTGAGGAGCGACCTAATAACTATGTATAAATATATCAAAGGACAATACAGAGATCTCTCCCATCATTTATTTGTACCCAGGACTGTGACTGTAACAAGGGGTCATCCTCAGCTTCTAGAGGAAAAAATGTTTCTACACCGACATAGAAGGAGGTTCTTCAGAGTAAGAGCAGTGAGACTATGGAACTCTCTGCCTGAGGACGTGGTGATGGAAAATTCGCTACCAGAGTTCAAGAAGGTCCTGGACCTCTTTCTTGAGCGATACATTATTATATGTTATAATCATTAATAACTTTAAAAGGGTTGTTGATCCGGGGATTATTCCGATTGCCAGATTGGAGTCAGGCAGGAAAATTGACATCTATACTATTGTTCTTTTTTTTTTGCCTTCCTCTAGATCAAAATTGGGGAGTAATAAGTTGAATTGAATGGATGTATGTCTTTTATCGACCTAACATACTATATATTCCTAAGCAGTAAACCTTGGATGAAACCAGTGCTGGATCGGAAAGCATAATGTGAAAAAGCCTTAAGCTAAGTTTGTACATTTTTTCAAAGTTAATGCGTAGCTCACCTTAGAAGTATCCATGGAAATGAGAAAACTTAAGAATGCTGCACATATTGAGGTGTTTAAAATTAAATAAGATCTTGTAAGTTAGTAGTCGTAGGTACTTGAAAATGTTAACATCTTTTCATTTAACTTTTCTTTAACCTCTGTCTTAACACAGTCTAGTAATGAACTGCATATATTATCCTGCCTTACTGCACCCACATCAATCTCCAAAATATCTCTCATGTTTAACCTACACAGTAACACAGCCCGTCTGACAGAAGAAGTCAAATCCTTCATAAACTCTTAGCATCAAAATTAGAATCAAATTACCTAAATTAATTTTCAGGTTTATACAAAGGTCTCTGCTCACAGATGTTTCAGGAAATAATTCTGTTGCACCAAATAGGTCTAAAAGAACTTAGTGCAAGTGCTGACCAAACACTAGGCATACAAAACTTGAATATAGCCCCATGGGCAAATATTCCAGTCTTTGTTCTATCATAGGCATTTTGATTGACATAAACTCATTGTTAAAAAAACATCCCCTAAAAGGAATTGTCAGAATCGAATGAAACTTTCTCTGTGTGATTGTAATGTTGATATTAGTAAGTGATTACAATATCAGAGCAAGAGGAGAATTTATTGTGGAAAAACTGAACACTTGAAGGCAGGCTCTAGTACCCTGTTGGGCCACCTCTAGCTTGGATGTAAGATGTGATACTGGTGGGCATGGAGGCTCTAGTACCCCGTTGGGCCACCTCTAGCTTGGATGCAAGATGCAATACGGGTGGGCATGGAGGCTCTAGTACCCTGGTGGGCCACCTCTAGCTTGGATGTAAGATGTGATACTGGTGGGCATGGAGGCTCTAGTACCCCGTTGGGCCACCTCTAGCTTGGATGCAAGATACAATACGGGTGGGCATGGAGGCATATAGGTTCTGCATGGTATCCTGAGGCATATTGCTCCACATTAGCTGTAACTGAGCCCCTAGATCATGCAAACTCATAGGCTGTCAAAGTTTATGTACCATGGTCCTATAAATGTTTTATTAGTGATACATCTGGTGACTGGGCAGCAACTGAAGTGTGACATTGTTGTGGAGGCTTTCCTGTGACATCCTTGCTGTGTGTCGCCGAGCATTATCCTGCTGCCTCTTGAAAACTCTGCCACGAGAGGCAACACATGTGTCTGCAGGATGTCCTGAACATATTGCTCAGCTGTCACTGTCTCTCGTACCACTACTAGGGATGACCAACTGTCAAATGCAATGGCCCCCCCAGACCATCACATTAGCAGTAAGAACAGTACGCCATTCCACAGCAAAAGCAGAATTGTGGCGCTCACCCCTAGGTCTCCAGATACGAACATGGCCAAAACTTAATCTATATTAGTTGCTGAAGACAACATGGGCGCAATCTGGAGCAGTGTAGTTTCAGCGTTCAAGACACCACTGCAAACAGGGGTAACAGTGGATGTGTGTCAGAAGCAGTACACTTAATGAGCAGATATGGGGCCACCTGTCTCTGGGTGGTGGACAATGAAATAATTGTAGCTACTTGTGCTTGTCAAACAATCAGACAATTCTCTTTATTGGTGGGTGTTTGGAGCCTGGTCATCTTGTGTGAGCACCCTCATGCATCCAATGGTCCCTAGACCTCCTAACAATCTGCTCAGGGGTCGGGAGATGTATTTATACAAACATCCAGCTTCTCACAATACAATATTGTGCCCACTCTCAAACTCTGTTAACTGAGCGTAATATCTTTGATTGCATTATAGAGGTGTGTTTAGTGGTCAACAAGCTATATACAACTGGAAAAAGAGGTCCAGTGCACACAAGTAGCCTCTGAGAGCCAACTTGTGGAACCACTTTTATCTAATCAGCCACAACTCTAATCATTTGCATATCTACCTTAGATGTAACTGCATGCCAAGTAAAACAACAACTTCTTCTAGGGGCTTGAGGTTTTTGTTTCTTTTTTACAAAGAGTGTAATAACCATATGAATAAGTATTACCAGCCATGAATTCCATAAAAAACAGACATTGAAACTACAATAGATCAAACTATAATGCACAGACAATAGTGCCAGATGTACATAGATGCATATAGATAGCACCAGGTAGTGCGCACACAGAAACAGAATTAGACAGTATGTATAGAAGCAGAAATAGCATCAGCCGTAGGGTCATGGATATACTGAAGTCTCAGTACCAGCTGTAATGCATTCTGCAGATATAGAACAAATACCATTCATAATGGATAAGTGCAGAAGCAAATATTTACAGTACATAGAGTACCAGATGTACTACAAACATACTGTTACAGAATGTTAAAGGGCATAGGCAAAAAGTATGTATTAGCCTTACTAGCTAAATAGCACATAAACAATTCTGCCATGAGAAAAGAATTTATAATAGTGGAATATTGGCCAAAAATATGTGGATGTTCTCCTAGTTATTTAAGTTCAGGTATTTCAGTTGAACCCATTGCAAGCAGATACATAGAAGTCCATTATCCTTTCTTGTAGTTCTCACTACAGAGTTCCAAACTTACCTCTGCAATCAACAGCAGCACAAGAATTGTGTATGGGAGGCTTCATGAATGGGTTTTCACGGTAAAGCAACAGCACGCAAGCCTAAGATCTCCATGCCGGCGCGGGTGAGCAGTGAGTTGCGGGAGTGAGCATGGGGGAGCAGGAAGGAGAAAGATAGAGAGAGATCTCCGCTCCTTTCCCCCCTGCTCTCCGCCGCCTCTCCCTGCCCCCCGCTGGCACCCGAACCTTTTCTTTTGAGCGGGCAGGTGCTTGCTAAGGACAATGCTCGCTCGAGTAATTGTCCTTAGCGAGTATGCTCGCTCATCTCTACCAGAGAATATTACCTACCAAAATACATAGTATCTACTGTAGAAGTTGGTAGAGATACTATGTGGCTGTTATTCAGGGCTCTGGTATGGAGGGGATACTGGATGACGGTGAAGGGAAGGAGAGGTAGGATCATCAATATTATAATGCAGTCGACTGTTTTGTCTCTGTGCTGAGTTTTTATGCTTACAATCCCACCCTGCAAGGTTCTTGGAGGTCTTCACTTATAGAGATGTTATTGAGAAATGTTATTGACTGACAATCTGCCCTGTATGCACAGTCATACACAGTGTCACATCACGGCCAGCACACCTTTGCTACTGTGGGTTTTATCTTGACTAGCTAGAGTTAATATCTTCAGTCCAGTCTAGTTAGGGTTAATTAGTCAGTGTTAGCTGAGGTGGTGGCTGGTGATTGACAGTTCTGTCAGCCTATCAGTTTCTCCCCACTCCCTATAGAACCCAGCTCTTCCTGTTTGGGAGTGTCGGTTATTTTTCAGTGCTCCTGATCAGGTAAGCTTGCTCAGTTCTCCTGTCTATCTTTCTCCTGTGTTCTGGTTCATCCTTTGTGTTTCTGTTTGTCTTGAATTCTGTGTTCTCGTCTTTTATTTATTGTCAGTTTCAGTTTGGCCCTGGTTTTCTGCACTTTGGTCCCCCTCAGACCTTGGACCCATCCCCGTGGAAGTAGTGGGGTCATCCCTTTTGGGACGGGTGCTCCGCTGTGAGGTAGGTTCTGTCAGAGGGGTTGAGTGCCCTGATCTGATTGCTATCTCTTGTTTCTGTCTACTTCTGGATCTAGCCACCTGTGTAGCAAGCTAGCAGGTCAGTCCTGACTGCTCCAGTACCAAGTCTCGACAGGGTTTTATTAGCAGTCCAGGACGAACATAGCACACAGATAGTTGTCAATCACTAATAGCTCCGCCCACTGGACTGCTCAGCTCAGAATATGCAAAGCCTTAAATGCATAAAATACAAGTTCGACTGAATCTTTCCCCATAAGCCCCTCCTGCTCTATAACATGCTGCCTGCAGTTTGAACAACATGTTTGAGCTGACAGGTTCCCTTTAATTATGTTTTTGACAATATACAGCAAGACTGAAATATCCCTCAATAACATCTCTATAAGTGATGACCTCCAAATTTCTCATATGACCTCCTAGGTGGAAAGAACAGGAAGGATCAATTGCTAGCAGATAAAAGATCAGAACTTTTACGATGTTTTATAAAGAATAACAGTTGGTTCTCTCATGTTCCCATTTTATATGAAGCTACAAAAGCTTTGGGGATATGGGAAATTAATGGATGTCTACTAAAAAGCAGCCAACTGAATTGAGATGAACTACATGGATTGTGAGAAGCAGAGAATTTCTGTTGAAAAGTTCTAGAAACACTTTAATAGCTGAATGTATTTATTTCACAACATAACAACATAGTATCAATATTTGCTCAGTAAATTATTAGACTTTGTAACAGACGCCACCATGCTGTGACAGATACCTTGTATACTATTCCATTGCGCTGCGCTATTCTTGCTGTCAAATCTGACAGAATTGCAGATGGTTTGTCCAACTCAAATTTAAATATAGGCTTAGTCACATATTGATCTGATTGATATTGTAATTACCATATCTCTCTCATGAACAGTACTATCATTTGTGTATAATTAATTTGTGTCCATTCGAGCCTCAATCCTTAAAGGGATCCTACCAGAAAAAAATTAAATACCTTTTCAGTGTACGTTCATGTAAATGTGTGTTGTCTGTGATATCTTAATTCTTTGCTAACATATTGCATGAATGTTTGAAATGGCAGGCCCGATTGAGATGCACATATTCTTATGGGAAGATGGAACAATGCATTTACAGCGCCATCTACTGGAAGGCACCATTCCTGCAAGTCAATGTCAGACTTTTTAAAATGATTTTACCAGAATAACAAGTTATTTCTAGAGATGAGCGAACCTACTCGTTTCGAGTAATTACTCGATCGAGCACCATGATTTTCGAGTACTTCCGTACTCGGGTGAAAAGATACGGGGGGCGCCGGGGGGGCAGGGGGAGGCATGGCGGAGAGGGGGGTAGCAGCGGGGAACAGGGGGGAGCCCTCTCTCTCTCCCTCTCCCCCCCACTCCCCGCTGCAACCCCCCACTCACCCACGGCGCCCCCCGAATCTTTTCGCCCGAGTACGGAAGTACTCGAAAATCGCGGTGCTCAGGCGAAAAAGGGGCGTGGCCGAGTAGGTTCGCTTATCTCTAGTTATTTCCATCAACAGGGTAGGGGATACTTTGACGATCAATGAGGAGATCACCGATGAGATCCCTGCTGATCTCGAAAACAGGTCTCCCATGTATTGTTCTCCTGTTATTGCGGGGCTTATTTTTTCCCCAGCAGTGATGTCACTCTGAATGGAGTGCAGGCTGAGCATTCATTTCAATAGGAGTGATGGAAGTAGCCAAGCCGGAGTTGCTTCTAGATCACTGCCATGGCCAATGGTGGCCAGGCTTATGGAAAAAGCTGTTCCACACTGTTTTCAAAACTCCCATAGAGGTCAATGACAGTTACAGACCCAACATAGCACAGTGAGCTACACTATTTATGCAAATAAGGGAGATGGAATAAATCCTCCACAGTGCCACCTATTGAAAGGTGGCATTCCTTCGAGTCAAAGTGGGACTTTTTATACAAGTCTTGTTACAATGACTGGGAATCAAAAGCAAAGCCAGACTCCATGTACATACAGCTGTTTCCGGGTTATTGCCCATCATCAGTGTACAGTAGGAGTCTGGCTTTTGCTAGTGAGAGGCCTGGGACAGGGGTCAGAAACGCTCTTTTCTCCTTAGGGAGAGCAACTATATACTATAAACTAAGTGAGGAGACTCAAATGGCCACGCACGCTCCTCTGGGTAATATGCAAATAAGGGAGATGGAATAAATCCTCCACAGTGCCACCTATTGAAAGGCAGCATTCCTTCGAGTCAAAGTGGGACTTTTTATACAAGTCTTGTTACAATGACTGGGAATCAAAAGCAAAGCCAGACTCCATGTACATACAGCTGTTTCCGGGTTATTGCCCATCATCAGTGTACAGTATAAAACTCAGGAAATGTTGAAACAGCATAGCACAGCACAGCATTCTTATGCTATACTGTTTCTGTCATTCCCATTCACTTCTATGGGAAACTATCTAGAACAGTGTGTTTGGCTATTTCCATAATCCCGGCCACTTTGGGCAATACCAAAGACACTGGTATTCTGGGAATGTTCCTTTGGGCAAAAACACATGGGCACATGAGCTAAAATGCTCACCGCTGAGGAAGGTTATTAGTGCCTTAACCGGGTTTTTCTTTCTGACTATTCAAATTCCACACTATGGAAGCAGGAAGATTGGTCCTGCCCTATCTTTCTTGCACGTAGTATTACCTATGTGCAAGAGAGATAGGGCAAGTCCTATCTTTTCCTGTACGTAGTATAAATGGGCAAGAATCCCAATAGTGGAAACGAAACCATTGAAATCAATGGTTTTGGTTCATCCCGTTATGCGTCCGTGATTTTCATGCCCATCTGTTTAAGCCCTTTTAACTGTAGTTCTGTGCAGGCAATACATGGCTGCTCATTCTAAACATTCCTACAGAGAACATAGTGGGTTTTGCTATACCTCATTTAAAATAAATATGTAACTATTCGAGTATATAGCGGGAAGAGAAATAAGTCCGTACTATAGGAGCTACCAGTAGTTTTAGTGTTCAGTCATTATGAAGACATTATGTACCTGGCTCTCCAATCCCATAGTAATTTGGGAGACGGAATCCTTTATCTTCACTGGTACAGATATTTAGGTGGTGCTCATCATTCCCATATATAGGTAACAATGGATGACAAAACACAAAGCTTGCTAAGCTCCTTCTAACAGACAATGTTGCCAATGACAACTTTATCAGGACAGTGCATACACACAGTGCTTGGCGTTACATTAATTTGTTGCTACAATCAAATTAACTGTGGTCTGTCGAGCTGTTTTCTCTGTTTCAGGCACGTCTTATAAATTCATGAACAGTTTGTTTTGAAAGTGCAACATTTTCTAATTTGTAGGGAACTTCATTTCTCTCATGTCACATCATTAATTTTGATTTATACATATGTGCTCAGGGCATTAGTTGCCTTTTTACTGCATTTTTAGGAAACTGCTAATAACAACCCCAACTAGCAAACAGATTAGTGTTGAAACATGTCAACAGTAAGGCTAATACTGCTTCAAAGAAATTGTAGATAGCATTGCTGATAAACACAGAGATAATTATGTCATTAGGATTTGTTTTCAAACTATGTTTTTTTTCCACTGGCTCATATCCATGTTGGAAAATTAAGTGTTATTTAGTAGCCCTGCAAAAGATAAATGTAACAGTGGTAGCAAGAAGGGGTGAACCCAGGCATTAGCAAAAACCTGTGCAAGTACAATACACAGGTGCATCCCGCATAGAGCACCCACTTACTGTATGTCTCTTTAACAATCCACCTGTCATTGTGAAATATGAGATTCATTAGTTCAGCATTAGGTCAGTCCCTTACATAAAATCTAATGGACAGCTGGGAGCTACTAGCCATTTTCTTTAAAGGCTATGGGCACCTCTTGGTGGTGGAGGAAAATTTTCGTTTCACTAAAATGTATGTATTTTGGGCTTAAAATCATTTTTACAATATGGTTTTTTTTAAACCATTTGTCTTTTGCAGCTTTTACATATCACTTAATTTAGAAACTGCAGTCTAAAGGCCCATTGAGACACAATGATTATCGCTCAAAATTCGCTCAAAAGGCATCTTTTGAGTGATAATAATTGGGTGTAAATGTGCCCATCTTTCACTTTTCTGCCGAACCATGGATCTCAGTTTGGCATGAAATCTATCATTCAGTAGAACAGCTGATAAAACAGACCACATGCTGTGTTCTGCCCAGGGAGTGCTGATAACAGCTGATTACATTGTCTCAGCTGTCAGCCCCGTGGCAGAACAAAGGGAATTTATTCAGAGAACAGCGGGTGGTCTGTTCTCTGAATACAGCTCCCGGTAGCTCACACGATACTAATTGGTACTAATAGGTATTAATACCGACTAGTAGTTTATGCAAAAGCCATCTTTTGAGCGATCATCTTTGTGTGTAAATGCACCTTTAGGCCTCGGTCAGATGGGCGATTTTTCCGCGCGATTTGCGCATGCGCATGCGTCCGGCGATTTTATAAAACTATTGCTTTGCAATGGTATCAGACACATGAGCGCTTTTTATGCGCTCGTCCGATAAATTATAGAACAGAAATCGCAGATCGAACCTATCTGCGATCTGCGATTCCTGTTCTCTTCTCTATATGCGCTCAATGGGGCCGGCGGCAGCAGCGCCGACCCCATTGAGAACATATAGAAGACAAATCATTCTCCTCTGCCATAGCTGTAACAGCTGTGGCAGAGAAGCATGATGTTTGCCCATTGAATTCAACGGAGCCGGCAATACAGCCGGCTCCATTGAAAGCAATGGGCTACCGGCGATCTCACGATGAATTTTCGGGAAGGGCTTAAAAATATAAGCCCTTCCCTGAAATTCATCCAGAAATGTGTAAAAACAAAAAAATATATATACTCACCGGGTCCCGGCAGACGGAATTCAGCCGCGGCCGGCCGGCAGTTCTCCTGAAGGAGAATGATTTGTGTTGTATATGTTTTCAATGGGGTCGGCGCTGCTGCCGCCGGCCCCATTGAGCGCATATAGAGAAGACCAGGAATCGCAGATCGCAGATAGGCGCGATCTACGATTTCTGTTCTATAATTAATCGGACAAGCGCATAAAAAGCGCTCATGTTCCGATACCATTGCAAAGCAATGGTTCTATAAAATCGGCCATCGCATGCGCTTGCGCAAATCGCGCGAAAAATTGCCCGTGTGACCGAGGCCTTATACTGCAGTGTTTAAGTACAGTGATATGTAGAAACTGCAGAAGACAAACGTTGCAACATTTTTAATCAAACCCTATTGCAAAAAAGATTGTCAGCCCCTAATACATGCAGTTAAGTGGAAAAAATGCCCCCATCTCCCCTTGCCCATGTGTCCATAGCATTTATTTATTTTATTAGGTCCTGTGCAGTTCTATGTCCATAGTGAAAGGTATTTTTTTTCTGCATGCATTATCACATAGGGAAATAATACTGTAGCTTCACAGATCCTTAAAGGGGTTGTCCCGCGGGAGCAAGTGGGGTTATACACTTCTGTATGGCCATATTAATGCACTTTGTAATGTACATTGTGCATTAAATATGAGCCATACAGAAGTTATACACTTACCTGTTCCGTTGCTGGCGTCCTCGTCTCTATGGTGCCGTCTAACGCTGTCTTCTCCTTCCATTTAGACGCGCTTGCGCTGTGCGGTCTTCTGCTGTTTCAATGGAGCCGCTCCAGCGTGCTCGCGCCGGAGAGCTGGTCTGTGCATGCGCAGAAGACCTCGGCGGCGCGAGCACGCCGGAGCGGCTCCATTGAACATAGCAGAAGACCGCACAGCGCAAGCGCGTCTAAATGGAAGGAGAAGACAGCGTTAGACGGCACCATGGAGACGGGGACGCCAGCAACGGAACAGGTAAGTGTATAACTTCTGTATGGCTCATATTTAATGCACGATGTATATTACAAAGTGCATTAATATGGCCATACAGAAGTGTATAACCCCACTTGCTCCCGCGAGACAACCCCTTTAAGCATTTGTCTCGTGTCTATGGACAAGCACATGCAAATAAACAATGAACCCCACCCTTGTCTACTCTTGGGTCAGTACTAGGAAACCAATTATTAAAGGGAACTTGTTATTAACTACAAGCACCATAAACTAAGTTTACAGGTGAATGGGAGTGTGTGCACACAGCCTTCTGAAAAATAGCTTCACTTCCTCTGACATCTTTTCTGCATTTGCTACTTCCTCACCTATCCACAGCCTTCAACATCCTGTGAGCAATGCATGATGGGAGGACAGGAATGGAAGCACTGTGCAGTATTGCTCATGGGCAGCTCCTGTCTGTCTACTTACAGCAGCTTTCTCTGGCTCTCTCAGTGAGAGGGAGGTTGGTGCTGGTAAGTTGTAGGACCTGTAATGTGTGGGCGGAGCTACAGTGCTGGCCAGGAGAAAAGCTCTATGCATGTTGGAAGTTGTTGATAACAGTTTATTGCTGTGTTTACTATATAAATGGCAGATGGGTGGCTGCATGGGATGAAGAAGAGGGTCTAGAGTGGCAGATAAAAAGTACAATTTACCATACTTAGCTGTACTTTCTAGATTTCAGCATTTTCAGAATTTCCATTATGTGCCTGGAAAACCCCCGTCTTGCACTCTGAACTGCACATGAGCAATACAGTGCAGTGCCTTCGTTCCTGTCTTCCCATCATGCACTGCTAACAGGAAGTTGGAGGCTATGGACAGGGGATGAAGTAGCAAATGCTGACAAGATGTCAGAGGAAGTGAAGACATTTTTTAGGCGGAGGGTCACATGACAAATAGAAAATGAAGAAAGTAGCTAGACCAGGTACAGGGAACCTATTCCATAATGACTTATTGGGATGATGTGCATTAGACTTTAAAATGCTAGTCTGTGCCCAGAATATCCCTTTAACATTTACATACAACGCATTAGTAAATATCTAAAATCACTACATAAATTGAATTATTTCAGCGATGTTAATTAAAATGTGTATATAAAACTGCATTAAAGAACACGAAAAGGGGAAGTACACTTTCCTAACTATTTTTGCTATTGTTTCAATGCATTTAAATTGAACACTGAAGCATTATTGCCAGCAGTCTAGGATGAAAAAGAAAATCTATCATTCAGTGCACACATGCAGAACTATGAGTATCCGTTATTAGAGGCTGTAAATAAACCCTGTGTGCCGTCTGACCCTAAAATCATGTATTTCCACACCACATTTTAGCCAACTGTTGAGTGTAGACATTATAATCCAAAAAAATATTAAAGCATATTACTTGGCATACCCATAGACTAATTGGTCAAACATAGTTCCAAAGTTTATACATTTGACTATGTTTGACCTCCCTTGTATCCACTTTTATCGTGGAATAGAAAAATGCAGCGTAGCATACACCAAGCAGCCCCTGGGACCCAGGCAAATGGCTAAAAAAACTAAAGCTGGAATGACCCAAGATAGACAGCAACCAACAAGAAAAGATTAGACACGCACACTAAGGGCTTGAGCGCTGTAGGCAAAGATCGCTATACTGCGCTAAAGATCGTGTGAACGGGTTAATTCATGGAGTAGCCCATTCACGCCTGGTGGCGCTTTGACGCATTTTACTTTCGTTTTCGTCCGAGGTGCGATAAACGCCCAAAAATAGAACAGACTCTGCTCGAAAATTGCAGCGCTTTCCAGTGGCTTTCTGAGAGGCTCCATTGAAAACAATGCAAGCCTCTGACAGCGTTTAGCGCCGTGCTAAATGCGCAGCACTAAACACTGAAAAAAAATCATCTGCATGAGGGGGGCCGAAAGGTTACATTTTACAGGCACTATATGACAAGAAATACAGCATAGAACACAGCCGTCACAAGCAAAATCCATGCCACACTGCAAAAAACAAAAAGTATTGAAAGAGCGGCTAACCAATCAGTGTGGTCAGCTGATTCTCTCCAGTGCGCTAACTGTAGGAGCAAGGGGCATAGCAACTGCCCCAACGACAACTTAGAAAACAGGGGATAACGATGCAGCAGAATTTTTCCATGACATAAAGGGGTTAATTTATTCCTCAGTTTGTAAATGATTGTTGTTCTCAGAATGAACATAAATAATGACTGTCATTTTTTTTTTTTTTTTTGCATTTACAATTTCTTTTCAATTTTCCGTTTTCCAAGAGATTGTCAGCGCAGTCTGCAGTCAGATACATCTTTATAGTCTTGATATAAATGTATGCTGCCAATGACAAATAAAACCAATATACTCCAAATTATGAGCAATGTACTGAAAAGGTCCTTTTCTATGTAGCGTTTTAGTACTAAATGCTTAAATTGCAACCCTATTGTCTTGCTTCTATTTTCTGCATACACAACACAATTTATGCTTGCCATAACAAGATGCTGAAAATCCTGCCTCTTTATCATTCATTTCATACTCGGCTTATCCGACCCGGTTCTAAAAACAAAATGCACTGTATGGTAAAGCCCATATAGGCAGTTATTTATCTTTTGGATATGTTTTTTTTTTTTCCGCAGTAGCATCGCTCCTTTAATGCTAATGAGCTTGGCGAAGATAATACTGATTTAATTTTTCTTTCCATTATAAATGCAATATGTTTGATTGTGCTGCTTTCCACACTTTGATACATCTCTCTGAAGTTCTTTGTGAATGCACGGTTGGTAGATGATATTTTTTTAATTAAACGTTGGACCCAAAATGGTTTGCTTGAAGGTATTGCCTCGCTGCAAAATGAATGTTGGAAAAAAAAAAAAAATTGAAAGATGAGAAGATGTAGAGCATGTGCCAGAGGCTTTAATTGCGGACTTTCATTCACTTCATTGTCAGATTGTGTTTACACCTAAAGAGGATTATAAATTGCTTTAAACATGAAGAATGTGCTAGGCATTTTCCCTTCCTTTCTGTTTAATCCAAACAATGTGAAATGTAAAGAACGGTAACTTTTTTCGTCGTGAAAAACGACAGTCTGCGCATATGTGAAATCTTCTTATGCAGGTTTTAGGTATCAGTTGTGGCTTTACCAATCAGAAGGAACATGAAGGATAAAGTGTAGAGCTTTGCAAGGACACATCTGTCATATTAACAGCCAAACAGCTCTCAGAAAATGCAGAGAGATAAGTTGAGAGAAACAATGTGAACCTTGAAAGTACTCAGTACAAGACGCTGACTTGTACTCTTCCAGCCGCCCTGACTGTGAAGCATTCTGATAACCCTTCTATACGCAGTAAAGTGGAATACCGTGGCATGATTGAGCTGGACAATGAAAACTCTTGCAGCATGTATTTTTATGCATAGTGCATACCAGCAGAGCGATACATTAACCCTTTCCAATCCAATTTGTATCCTGGTTTTCCTAGGGGGCTTACTCTTTTTACAATGGTGCTATATGCTGGCTAAAGCCAGTACTGCATGTGGTGGCACGTTGGATAGGCCCTGACAGCAGAGAGGCTGGCAATATACAGTAAGAGAATCCCGATGGATGTTTTCCAACATCGGAGCTATACAGCCTTAAATCATAATGTCTTCAGAGGTCAGATAGTGGATTGGAAGGGGTTAAGGACATTTTATTTCAAAACCAAGAAAGAAGAGAGTAATAGAGAACAGTGAACATCTTCGGAAAGAGACACTAGCTGCATTACAAACTTGCCCTTTCAATAAATGTCTTGTATTTACTAACAATCAGTATTGTTTCAGTAACAAAGTATCAGTTTGTCTACTGTACAGTAAACTTCCTGTATTACTAGTATAGATGTATGGATAATCTTACAGCTTTTTTAGGCTAGTCAGAAGTATAATGGAAGTTTCTGGTACTTACAGGGAATCTATCACCACGATCTTACTAGCCGCATAAGCCAACAGGGAATGAAAACTTAATCACTACTAATGCCAACTCTCTTCCTAATAGGCCCTCAGTTAAGCCCTAGTTACACGGGACGACAGTTGGGCAACCGATGCCGGACACTTGTCACCGCATGTACTCGCTCCCGTGCTGTTGCACAGGAGTGAGTATCGTTGCTCACAGCGGGGCGGCTGGAGGAGATTTCACTCCTCGCTCTTCCCAGCCCCTCTCCTTTCACTTAACACAGTGGCTGTTCAGTACTGAACAGCTGCTGTTTACAGGCGATTGTGCCTGCCTCATGGCGATCATGCCTATGGCGACTGTGTCTGCTTTGCAGATTATCAGGTATTGCATTTTTGGCTTTTGCAGTGAATAGTAGGATAACTTTGAAACCTAATTGCTAAGGCACATCGGAAAAGAGAGAGCATTAGAGTTGATTTTTCATGCCTCATTGGCCCTTGAAAATAGTTTTGGGGTTTTGAGGGTGAGATGGCAGTTACAGGTCCCTCTATTGATACCGCTCATACATTTTTTGGTCCTTTTAAAAGGGAACTTGTCGGGTTAAACGTGCTGTCCATTTGCAGGCAGAATGTTATGGAGCTGGAGGAGCTTAGCAGATTAATATATTGTTTTGAGGGAAAATATCTAGTATGACTTCTAATTCACTAAAAAAATGTCTATTTATTCTGGGCTTAGGAGTCTATGATTGGCAGCCTTCCCTCTATGCCTGTGCATACAGAGATAGATGTCAATCACTTAGGACTGCCCATTGGATTTCCTGGGAATCTCTCGGCTGTTCAAGTGATTTTGGAATACAATGAGTATACAGTTAGTTGGCTAATCAGTGCTTGGTGCTCATACCACCCATGAGCTGAATTTTCAGACAATATAGACCATAGAGAGTACCGGGACATATGTGCCATAGGACTGTAGAAACTGTCCCAAGAAAGGCAGCCCCACTATTCATCATCATTTTTGAACAAGGACAAAAAGTATCTTACACAATACATGGAGTTGCTTTTAGTTTATGTGGTAGTACCTTAGCAGTGATCTTTACCATTACATTACTATGATTTCATCATTAATAATTCTACAAATGTACATGTATATGTTTGACCAATGTTTTCCAAGGACAATAGCAGGTTTCCTTTAAGGCCTCGGTCAGACGGGCGTTTTTAGCCGCGATTTGCGCATGCGCATGCGTCCGGCGATTTTATAAAACCATTGCTTTGCAATGGTATCGGACACATGAGCGCTTTTTATGCGCTCATCCGATAAATTATAGAACAAAAAATCGCAGATCGCACCTATCTGCGATCTGCGATTCCTGTTCTCTTCTCTATATGCGCTCAATGGGGCCGGCGGCAGCAGCGCCGACCCCATTGAGAACATATAGAAGACAAATCATTCTTCTCTGCCACAGCTGTAACAGCTGTGGCAGAGAAGAACGATGTTTGCCCATTGAATTCAATGGAGCGGCAATACAGCCGCTCCATTGAAAGCAATGGGCTGCCGGCGTGCTCGGGGTGAATTGTCGGGAAGGGGTTAAATATATAAGCCCTTCCCTGCAATTCATCCTAAAATGTGTTAAAATAAAAAAAAATTGTATACTCACGTTTCCGCTGCAGCCGGAGTCCAGCCGCGGCCGCTGTCAGTTCTCCTGAACTGCTTCTCGGCACTATTCAGCCGGCGGGGCTTTAAAATCTCCGCCTGCTGAATGATCTGCCTCTGATTGGTCACAGCCCTGACCAATCAGAGGCAGATTTCACTCACACACCCATTCATGAATTCATGAATGGGTGAGTGACTGCAGCCTCTCAGCGCTGAGCCAATCAGGGGCAGGTCTGACTCACATCCATTCATGAATTCATGAATGGGTGTGAGTGAGGCATGCCTCTGATTGGCTCAACGCTGAGCCAATCAGGGGGCAGGTCTGACTCACACCCACTGCAGGATGGCCGCACGGAGCTCCGGCTGCCGGGAGAAGGTGAGTATACAATTTTTTTTATTTTAACACATTTTAGGATGAATTGCCGGGTAGGGCTTATATATTTAAGCCCTTACCGACAATTCATCCCGGGCTTGCCTGCAGCGCATTGCTTTAAATGGAGCCGGCTCTATTGCCGTCTCCATTGAATGCAATGCGCTGGACAGCTCCGGCCCGTTTCTAATGAAACGCGGCTAGGAGAGCAGATTTTCGGGCGATTTGCGGGTGACTTGCGTGCACCGTTTACGCGATTTGCGGATGCGCATCCGTCATGCGATCCGCAAATCGAGAGAAAAAACGCCCGTCTGACTAAGGCCTAACATTGTATTTTTCTATATTTATATTCTTCTTTTTTTTAAATGGGTCCGTCATGTTTCAGCATTGGAATTTGATGTCAATAGATTGCATTCACTGCATTTCAAAAATGTAAGTCAGCTTCTTGATGAATGTAATGGCTTTTTTTTACAGCAGTACTATCAAGTGTTTCACAGTGATCCCATCCTAACTCAGATGTACTCCACAATTAAAGGAAATTCACACCATCTGAAACCTTACAGAAGTCAGAATGAAAGAGCTGTGATGCGCTTTGTGCTCCTATGTTTCCCATGGACCATTCTTAGCTTCAATTGGAGTGTTGTCAGCCATAAACTATCATGGCCAAGAAATGTCTCTACCAAATGTAACTAAAAGAGGCCATAGTGCAACCCATTCTATCAAGTGTCTTTGGAGGTCTTAGTGTCAATACCGTGATCTCTATAGCAAATCATTCATGACACTGTGCCCCAACAGCTTCCAACAGCCTCTGTCAATGTAGAGTGTTGTCGGCCATGGATCTCCCAAGTGTAGCAAAGAAAAATCAACATCTGCTGAGGATCACAAACTTTATGATATACAAGAAGATAGAATTGTATGTATAAGAATTGTAACAGGGTGAGAGGTGTGGTCTGGAGTGGAAGGTATGTGTCACAGAGGTTATTAGCCTCTGTGATGTAGTCTGGTCCTCTTTTACTCCAGGCCAGATCTTACAACCAGTCCAGCATGCCATTTAAGAAGACAGGTGGAAGTTAGAGAGAGGTGTGTGTGCCTGGGAGATTGAGGCTGCAGTTAAACTGTGAGTTCCTTTGTGAGCAGAAAGGCGCTGAGGACGAGGTGCTGCGTGGTTCCAGCAGGACCCCTGGGGTACGCCTGCCCTTGGACTAGAGTCAGAAGATACTGAAGGCGTAAGGACCAGCTGCACTCTGGACATCCACAGGTCTGTGCAAACCTATGGACTTGTATGGTTTCCTCAGCTGAGGATTTACTCGCTTCACCTGCGGACTGTGGAGGGTTAAACATGTTGTTGCCATCATTTATTATTTCTCTGGAGACCCAGTCGTCTATGTTTTCTGTTAAAGATTATATTAATAAACCCAAACAAGAAGAAAAGGGACCATTTGGTGTGCTCTTTAACCCCCGCTGTGCTACAGAATACATTCACATGGCCTTTTATTCCATCCGATTTTCAGACCCAAAATCGGTATGAAAATTGGATGGAAATAGCACTCATTAATTTGAATGGGTATGTGCACATGGGCTATTTTTTACTTGGGAAAATAGTCTGAATAAAAACATAGCAACATGACCTATTCTTGTCTGATTTTTAGACGAGAATAGCAGATGTCCATGGGCAGCCTTCGACACATTGGACAGCGCATGGATGGGATGTCCAATGTGAGTTGTGCCCAAGAATCTTGGGCGCAACTTTTTATTTTCCCATGTGCATGTACCCTGAGTTTGTACATTTCCTTTATGCTTGCAGAGGTTATACTACTAGTACCAGAGGGGAAAGAATGAGAAACTGAAAAAGAGTCTCTGTTACACTCGAACCAATTAGTGATTCAGTAATCATCAACTTGTCTGCCTCGTGAAGGTGAGGAGTGGTAATTTCTGACATACAGTTAATTTCCCTGTCACCGAGATGAAGGTACAATTGAGAGTGACAGATCCTCACAGGACAATTTAAAGTTGACAGTTTTGTTTGGTGTTACCAATCACCGCTATTACTGCACATTCTCGGGAATTTGACTGAAATTCAGTTTCTTTGTCATTTATGTCTTAGCTCATCGATTGTGGCATTGAATACATAATCTCCTTTTATGTGTTTTTACTATTGTGTAAATGATGTATTTTGTGTATTTCGGGATGGGAAAATTAATGTAGAGGTTAGCGTAATTCAATGTTTCAGTGCATAACAGAAAGTGGCAATTTGACTTTTGTTCTTGCTTCCAAACTAAACTACCCCCACAAACAATTCACTCAATTTGTCATGTAAAAGTAATATTAAATGTCATATCAACTAGAAAATTCATTTTTAATTTAAGAAAAATACAGAGTATTTCATTTCATGTAGATAATTACATCACGATGATAAACTATTATTGAAGTTGCTATTTTTACATTGTTATGACTTACCTTAACAGTACCTGCTCTGCTTGAGATTATATTAAGGTTTACTGGAGCTGATGGGGACTGATTGCTACAGATTGCATGTTGGGCTGAAGCAGAAAAGTAGAGTCCAAAGGTTTGTGGATCTCACAAGAATCTCTGGACTTTCCCATAGGTAATTTCCAGGTCGCTACTCACAAATAGTCTCCATTAGCAACATGTCCCATCTGGATTGGAAACAACCACTCATGGTACCAAGGGAACAGGTAGAAATCATAGTCAAACTGGCTAAGATCAGTGCAGGCGCAGTACATTCACAATGGTTGCCAGGCCAAGGCCAGAGCATGCAAAGTTCAGGTAATATGGTAGACTGGTGAGGCAAGGTCAAGAAGACAAGTCAGGTCAGTAACCTGACCTGACAAAATGGGGTAAATTGGCTTCTGCCTCATTGGGTCTTTTTTTTCCTTTGATTGGATCAACAAGTGGGGGTGGAAACAGGCTGAACTGGATGGGCATTTGTCTTTTGTCAGCCTTGCATACTATGTTACTATGCTAGTACCAAGCAATGCCAAACAGAAGGACAACTTTCCATCTTACAGGTACTAAAAAGACCTTATTACTCGACTTAAGGAAGGTGGGAGAAGGATCCTAATGATGTATGCGATGGATGGACATTGGCTGGGGAGCAAATCTCTTTGCATATAATGGTCCTTTAACTCCTTCCCGCTCCAGGACGTAAAGGTATGTCATGGAGCGTCGGGGTATTATGAAGAGCGGTCGCGGGGCAACCTCTCTTCACACAGCGCGGGCGTCAGCTGTTCATTACAGCTGACACCCGCGGGCAATAGCCGCTATCGGCTGTTCAGCCGATCACGGCTATTCACCCTCTAAATGCCACTGTCAGTTCTGACAGCGACATTTAAATCCCCCGAATATAGTTACTTGGTACTTTAAATGGCATCATTTAAAAATACAAGTCGTCCCACAATAAAAAGCCCTCATACAGCGACGTTGATGGATAAAAAGAAGGAGTTACGATTTTTTTGAAGGGGGGAGGAAAAAACGAAAATGGAAAAAGAAAAAGGGGTTACGTCTTTAAGGGGTTAAGAACTCACAAGGCAGCACAAGAAATTGAGAGACACCATCAGGAGAGCTGCGGCTGTGACAGAGCCCTGACTTAAATGCAATTAAACATCTCTGGATAGACCTGAAAATAGCTGTCTACAGATGACAGACGGTCCCTGTGCCACCTGACAATGCTTGAGACGATCTGCCGTAAAGAATGGCAGAAAATCCCCAAATCTAGGTTTGCTGAAAATCTTGGTCATTGCTGTTACAGTGTTCAGTGACAAGGGGACTTCCCACGGAGATGAAGAAATCCTCTGTCACAGCTGTAGCAGAGGATCACGATTAGAGATGAGCGAGCATACTCGCTAAGGACAATTACTCGATCGAGCATTGTCCTTAGCGAGTATTATCCCGCTCGGAAGAAAAGATTCGTCTGCCGGCGCGGGTGAGAAGTGAGTTGCGGCAGTGAGCAGGGGGAGCGGGGGGAGAGAGGGAGAGAGAGATCCCCCTCTGTTCCTGTCGCTCTCCCCTGCCCGCTGCCTGCAGCCGAACCTTTTCTTCCAAGCGAGCAGGTACTCACTAAGGGCAATGCTCGATCAAGTAATTGCCCTTAGCGAGTATGCTCGCTCATCTCTAATCACGATGTTCTCTCTATGTCAATGGGACCGCCCCTGCTGCCGCCGGCCCCATTGACCAAAGGTGAAACCCCTGGATGTGACAGCATCCAGGGGTTTCACATCCAAGGAATCCCCTGCTGTAGCTGTCACAACCGCAGCAGGGGATAGCGGGCAGCACACTTTTTGTTCTAAAAAGCGCAGCCAAGTGCATTTTTTTCTGCGCGCCGCCCACTTCGGTCATGCCAACTTTTGAATGCATGCGTTTTGCGCACAAAAATTTGCACGTTAAAACGCCTGTGTGACTGAGCCCTAAATAATATCTTAACTTTATTCATAAGATTATGACAATACACAATTTATTTTTTTTCTCAATTTTTTGCTCCATTTGCGCAATAAAAATCCTTTAAAAAATTGTATTTGAATTATTGCATTCAACAACCCATAGCATATTTCTGCCAACTGACCTGCGTTAGGTCTTGTTTATTGCAAGATGAATATTAGTTTTATTGCTACTATTGTAGGCTACATGTGACTTTCTGATCACTTTTTATTGCATTTTTGGGAGGCGGATGAATAGCAATTTTGGCATTTTTTTGTTACACTATTCCCCATGTGGTATAATATTCCCTAGTACGGTAATTCAATTGCTAGTTTACTACATTGCATTACTTATGCATGTATCCCAACATTTCCAGATTTAGCGGGGCAGTTCCGGATTTGGTCACTGTTAGGGCTTATTCACGCTCTGCTTATATACGCTGCCCCTCTCTGCAAGGGGGAGGCAGGATGGGACAGGAGCTAGTGCACTGAGCTCCTACCCCCTCTCTGCCCCCTGTCACTGTTTGCAATGTGAGGGGATGGGGCGAAACTTAGCTCTGCCCCTGTCCTGCCCTGCCATTGCAAACAGTGGCCAGGGGCCGGAGCTCAGTGCACTAGCTCCTGGCCCGTCCTGCTTCCTCCCTTGCAGAGAGGGGCAGCGTATATCAGCGGGGCGTGAAAACCTGACCGATATACGCCCATCTGAATAAGCCCTAAATGTTAGGGGTTCACTGAATGGCAGTATTACAGTATACAGAGGGTGTGGCTTAACATAAAGGGGCATAGCCTGTTCTAAAAATTTTAAATTGCTCAGAAATTGGGAGATATGCATCCCCTTTTTTCCACTCATCATTTTCATGCATAGTTAAATAGGCAAACAGTAGGGACCGATTTTTACAAAATCCATGACTTCCCACTAGAGTTAATATGGATACAACTTCTATAAGCTCTAGAACTTTTGTGTATGCCAAAAAGCAAAAACTACCTCCTGGTTTGGATGCACATGAAGAGCCTTTTGCAGGGAGAAATAACAAGCATGAGACACAGGAACAGTTTTTATTGAAATCTTTTGAAATATTTCTCTGCTAAACAAGTACTCTATAAACTGAGACAAACTCTTGTCAAATCTTTCTATTTTCCAACGATTATGAGCCGGCCAGATGGGTGATTTGGTAGAAGTCTTTTAAGTACGGGAAAAAAAAATCTGTTTTATCGGTCTAAAGCATTTTTCTTTTTCATGTTGAGCTTAGAAGTTGATATCGCTATTTACCAAGGGCCGTCTTCTATTTTGGGAGATGCTGAATATTGATAGTTGTGATGTGAAGAAAAACTAGGAAAAAATATATTTCCTTAGGGCTCCTGCACACTTGCGTTTTTCTTGCGCGTTTTTTTCACATGATTGTCAATGGGACTTTCTAATGTTAAAAACGCATCGCAATTCGGTACTTTGCAATTTTTGTGCAATGCGTTTTTAACAAAACGTCCCATTGACAATCGCGTAAAAAAAATCACAGCGATATTGCGTGAAAAATATACGCAAGAAAAACACAAGTGTGCAAGGAGCCCTTATGCGACTATCCGGGCCTGGACAAACAAAAATGGCCGCACCATTACCTAATATATACTGTGTATTTGTATACATCATTAGTCTAAGATACTGCACCTGCTTTGATTAACCAATGCTGCCCACGTGAGCAGTTAGAGCCGCATGTAATGTCTTAAGCTCCTTTTAGACGGAACTATATTATCGTTCAAAATATCATTCAATTGAATGAAAGTGAATGATGAACGTTCAGTCTAATGCGAGCCAATGACTGAACGATGAACAAGAGTTGTTTACTTTGTTGCTCAATTTCTGGAGGCATAAAAATCATTGTTGGCGCGCTCACTTTATCGTTCTGTTTAAACAGCGATCGTTTAGTGCTTCACATCAAGAATGTGAAACACTGAATGAAAACTGAACGATTCTTATTGAACAAGTCAATGATAAATCTGCCTGCACAAGAGTGAATGAGCTGGTGATGACTCCTTCAAAAAACGCTGCTTGAAATCACGGCATTTTTACAGTGATTTTGAGCATGTCATAGTGTTTGACAGTGTTTTTAACTCACCCTATCATTTTGATGGGTTATGAGGTGCCTAAAAAGCAGAAAACGCACAAAAATAAAATAGACAGCGCCCGAAAATTTGAGCGCATTTCTGCAAAGCCCTATTGAAATCAATGGTGGTGTTATACTGCTAATTGCGGTAAAAAGCGGCATGTGTGAGAGTGGCCTAATGCATACTAATCAGATTAGCAATTCGGTTATCTTTGTTTGTGCAAGCCTGGAGGGTCACTTTAAGGGCCTATTCAGATGACCGTATATAGGCCGTGTATTCACGCTGGCCGATATACGGCGTCCCTCTCTGCAGGGGGAGAAGGCTGGAGGAGCCAGGAGCAGTGCACTGAGCTCCCGCCCCCTCTCTGCCTCCTCTCCACCCCTCTGCACTATTTGCAATGAGGGGCGGAGCTAATTCTCAGAACTTAGCCCCGCCCCGCCCCTCTCATTGCAAATAGTGCCGAGGGGCGGAGAGGGGGTGGAGAGAAGGCAGAGAGGGGCGGGAGCTCACTGCTCCCGTCTCTTCCAGCCTCCTCCCCCTGCAGAGAGGGATGCCGTAAATCGGCCAGCGTGAATACCCGGCTGATATATGGTCATCTAAATAAGCCCTAAATGGAATGTTTAATGTGTTTATTTGAATGTATTAGATGTAAGTCTACTGGCTTATTCAGATGACCGTATATCGGCTGGGTTTTCACGCCCGGCCGATATACGGTGTCCCTCTCTGCAGGGGGAGGAGGCTGGAAGAGCCAGGAGCAGTGCATTGAGCTCCTGCCCCCTCTCCGCCCCTCTGCACTATTTGCAATGGAGGGGGGGGGGGAGCTAAGTCTAGGAACTATGTATTTGTATTATCGTTCTCTTTTTTGCCTCTTTAGGCCTCTAGTTAGACAACAGAGCTGTCATTTATCCCTTCAATCTGAAGCCATTTTTTATCTAAAAAATATTTTCCTCCCAACTTTCAAAAAAATGTTATGTTCTTTATTTTTCCGCCAATATAGCTATCTGAGGGCTTTTTTTTTTTTTGGCGAGGCGAGTTGTATTTTTTAGTAGCACAATATATTATACCTTATAATTGAAAAACATTTAAGAATTGTTAAGTGGGTTGGAGTAGTAAATAGAGATGAGCGAACCTACTCGGCCATGCCCCTGCATGCCATTGCTTTACTACTAGAGATGAGCGAGTATACTCGTTTTGAGTAATTACTCGATCGAGCACCGCGATTTTCGAGTACTTCCGTACGCGGGTAAAAAGATTTGGGGGGCACCGTGGGTGAGTGGGGGGTTGCAGCGGGGAGTGGGTGGGAGAGGGAGAAAGAGAGGGCTACCCCCTGCTCCGCCACACCTCCCCCGCCCCCCGGCGCCATATGAATCTTTTCACCCGAGTACAGAAGTGCTCGAAAATCGCGGTGCTCGATCGAGTAATTACTCAAAACGAGTATACTAGCTCATCTCTAGTAGTAAAGCAATCCAGTTGCATCATTTGGTGGGGCCATTGGCTTTATGTACGTATACAGTGTGTTATAAATGACATCTTTCTATTGTGGTCAGTATGATTACAACATTACAAAATGAATGTGGTACAAACACTAACCATGAAAGTTACATCTTCAGAGGGATCACTGAAATGCACTGACAGCAACAGAACAACACTTAACAGGTTAGTTGCTGTACACCATAAGGCAATGGTGTCAGTCGTAACAATGAAGGTGAATCAGCAACTCAGTTTTACAACATCAACAAAAACCGAGTGTTCTGAAAGGCATTTTGATGAAATTTATAGCAGGACTGCAGATCAAAAACTGCTTTTATCCAAGGTTAATGAGAAAGACATTACTGGTGCAAAGAGCACAGAATCTGGACTCTTAAACAATATTAAAAAATGCTAACAAAGTTTACTGTGAAGGACTTTACAGCTTGCTGCTGTTCTTCAAGTAGATGACATGCATAAAGACTAGAGATGAGCGAACACCAAAATGTTCGGGTGTTCGTTATCCGGAACGAACTTCCCGCGATGTCCGGGTGTTCGTTTCGAATAACGAACCCCATTGAAGTCAATGGGCGACCCGAACATTTTTGTATTTCGCCGATGCTCGCTAAGGTTTTCATGTGTGAAAATCTGGGCAATTCAAGAAAGTGATGGGAATGACACAGTGACGGATAGGGCAGGCGAGGGGCTACATGGTGGGCTGCATCTCAAGTTCACAGGTCCCACTATTAAGCCACAATAGCGGCAAGAGTGCCCCCCCCCCCCCACTGTCAGCATAAAGATCGTTCTCCTCTGCCACAGCTGTAACAGCTGTAGCAGAGAAGAACGATGTTTGCCCATTGAATTCAATGGAGCGGCAATACAGCAGGTTCCACTGAATGCAATGGGCTGCCCGCGATCGCAGGATGAATGGTCGGAAAGGGGTTAAATATATAACCCCTTTCCTGCAATTCATCCAGAAATGTGTTACACTAAAAATATATACCGGCGTATAAGGCGACGGGGCGTATAAGACGACCCCCCAACTGTCACCTTATACGCCGGTAATACAGTGGAGCAAAGAATAAAAAGCATTACTTACGTTTTTAGATGATCTGCGGCGCTCCTGCAGGCTGTCACTCCCTCCTAATCCACGGCAGAGTATTGCTTTCTGGAGGCAGGGCTTGAAATCCCTGCCTCCAGAAAGACACGTGCCTTCAGCCAATCACAGCCAATGACAATGATGTCATTGAATGGCTGTGATTGGCTGTGTTTCTGGAGGCGGGGATTTCAAGCCTTGAAATCCCCGCCTCCAGAAACACAGCCAATCACAGCCATTCAATGACATCATTGTCATTGGCTGTGATTGGCTGAAGGCACGTGTGCTTCTGGAGGCAGGGATTTAAAGCCTTTCGTGGAGAAAGGAATACTTTGCCGTGGATTAGGAGGGAGTGACAGCCTGCAGGAGCGCCGCAGATCATCTAAAAACGTAAGTAATGATTTTTATTCTTTGCTCCACTGTATTACCGGCGTATAAGGTGACAGTTGGGGGGTCGTCTTATACGCCCCGTCGCCTTATACGCCGGTATATATTTTTAGTGTAACACATTTCTGGATGAATTGCAGGAAAGGGGTTATATATTTAACCCCTTTCCGACCATTCATCCTGCGATCGCCGGCAGCCCATTGCATTCAGTGGAACCTGCTGTATTGCCGCTCCATTGAATTCAATGGGCAAACATCGTTCTTCTCTGCTACAGCTGTTACAGCTGTGCCAGAGAAGAAGGATTTGTCTTCTATATGTTCTCAATGGGGTCAGCGCTGCTGCCGCTGGCCCCATTGAGCGCATATAGAATGCATCCATAGCGAACCGCGGGAGGGGCAGACTTTTATATCAGGTGGACACCTTATCTCCCCAGCCACTCACAGCAGGGGGGTGGTATAGGGCTTAAACTTTGCAGGGGGAAGTTGTAATGCCTTCCCTGTCTTTATATTGGCCAAAAAAAAGCGCTAACGTCTCAGGGAAGAAAGTTAAAGTAACCCGGACACCGCATGGTGTTCGTTACGGATAACGAACATACCGAACACCCTAATATTCGCACGAATATCAAGCTCGGAAGAACACGTTCGCTCATCTCTAATAAAGACTTTAATTTTGCCATTTTTTTCTTTATAGGAATTTCCATTAAAATAATCTTCTAAAGTGAGAATATCACACTGGTGAACTGATTTCCAACCACAACTGATTTCTAGAGTAAAATGGGAAATGTTGCTTTTTGGCCCTTCTCAAATAAAATGGGATTCAAATTAATGAACGTGTGCTTCTATCGTCATCCCAGAAAGAAGTAGCAGGAATGTTCAGCCTTTTTATTCTGGAAATCAGGGGTGGTCCTAGATCCCAAAAGTACAGTTGCAAGAAAATGTGAACCCTTTGAAATTTCGAGTCAGCTGGATTTCTTCGTTGATCATTAAAAAATGTGGCATGATTGCTATCTAAATCACAATTATGGACAAATACAATCTAACTAAACTAGTAAGACACACACAGTTTTACCATTCATTTCTTTTAATGCAAAAAAGGGAGATGGAACAATACCTCTGCAGCGCCACCTATTGGAACGCAGCATTCTTGCAAGTCAGTGTTAGACTCTTTATACAAGCCTTGTAACAATGACTGGGAATTAAAAGCCAAGCCAGAATCCATACGCAGACAGCTGTTTCGGGGTGTTTTCCACTTATGAGTGTGCAGTAGGTTTCTGGTTTGGTTAGTGAGAGGCATTTGATGTGTCATTGTTACAAGGCTTGTATAAAGAGTCTAGCATTGACATGCAGACATTATAGGTTGCACTGCAGAGGTATTGTTCCATCTCCATTATTTGCATATTACCCAGAGGAGCATAAATGGCCTTATAAGTCTCCTCACTCACTCACCTGGTAGGTGCTTTCCTTAAAGGGGTTGTCCCGCGCCGAAACGTTTTTTTTTTTTCAACCCCCCCCCCCCCCCGTTCGGCGCGAGACAACCCCGATGCAGGGACTTAAAAAAAAAACCGCACAGCGCTTACCTGAATCCCCGCGCTCCGGTGACTTCTTACTTACCGGTTGAAGATGGCCGCCGGGATCTTCTCCCTCGGTGGACCGCAGGGCTTCTGTGCGGTCCATTGCCGATTCCAGCCTCCTGATTGGCTGGAATCGGCACGTGACGGGGCGGAGCTACACGGAGCCGGCATCCTGCACGAGCGGCCCCATTGAGAACAGAAGAAGACCCGGACTGCGCAAGCGCGGCTAATTTGGCCATTAGACGGCGAAAATTAGTCGGCTCCATGGAAACGAGGACGTTAGCAATGGAGCAGGTAAGTGAAAACCTTCTTATAACTTCTGTATGGCTCATAATTAATGCACAATGTACATTACAAAGTGCATTAATATGGCCATACAGAAGTGTATAGACCCACTTGCTGCCGCGGGACAACCCCTTTAAGGAGAAAAGATAGCATTCCTTTCTCTTAAAGGGGTTGTCTGGCGCCAAAACAGTTTTTTTTTTTTTTCAATAGGCACCCCGTTCGGCGCGAGACAAACCCAAAGGATGGGTTAAAAAATATATATATATATTACTTACCCGAATCCCCGCTCTGCGACGACTTCTTTCTTCCTTCTCCAAGATGGCCGCCGGGATCTTCACCCACGATGCACCGCGGGTCTTCTCCCATGGTGCACCGTGGGCTCTATGCGGTTCATTGCCGATTCCAGCCTCCTGATTGGTTGGAATCGGCACACGTGACGGGGCGGAGCTACGATGACGACGCGGGACCAGCTCTCCGGCACGAGCGGCTCCATTCACCAGGCAGAAGACCGGACTGCGCAAGCGCGTCTAAAAACGCCAGAAGACAGCGAATTTAGACGGATCCATGGCGACGGGGACGCTAGCAACGGAGCAGGTAAGTGAATAACTTCTGTATGGCTCATAATTAATGCACGATGTATATTACAAAGTGCATTAATATGGCCATACAGAAGTGTATGACCCCACTTGCTGCCGCGAGACAACCCCTTTAATGAGCACATTTTCGAAATATCCAAATCATGGAAATAAAAAGTAAATGAACCTTTCTTTTAAGGATTTCTCTAAGAATTTATTGTCAAAAGGTGTTTCAATTAGGAGACAAGGTTAGAAGTGCAGGTTTTACAGGTGCTTTGCCCATTAAATAAAGGCACACATAGGCAGGTTACTGACAAATCTGTCCTTAAGAAAGATTGTTTTTTGTGAATATACCTCAAATCAAATAATTTTCAGAAGATGTTAAAAAGATGCAGGTAGCTGGGAAAGGCTATAAAACATTACTAAAGATCAGGGAAGATATCAATTCATAGTAACAAATTATCTACAAATGGAGAACATTCAAAACGGTTGCTACTCTGCCTAGGAGTCGGTATTTTGTTAATATCAACTCCACAAGGCAATCCTAAAGGAGGAGAAAATAACGCAAGGGTATCAGTAAGAGAAATACAGAATACTCTACAAACTGCAAAAACTACTCATGTGTTCACTATTAGGCCGCCTGCACACGAGCGTTCCGGATTCCGCTAGCGGATTTTCACGCGCATATGGTACCTAAATGTGCTTGCGGATAGGTGCGGATGCGTGAAAAATCACGTGCGGAAATATGCGGATGTGTTGCGGAAAAAAACACGCAGAAAAACCAGCAGACACCCCTTATTGTAAACCCAACCCCTAGAGAACTGCCCATTCCTTGGAAAACAGCTTAAAAACCAACACCCAGACTCCGTTTTGTCCCTCTTGCTTGTGCGAGCACCGTTAAATTATTCTGGCAACATGCTTTCACCCGGTGAGCAGATATCTTTGTGGGCATGGTTGATCCATGTAATTTTTTTCAGGCGCTTCTCCAGCGTGACTTTATTTCAGTCACTGCAAAAAAATTCACAAGAGGAATTCATTACTACAGATTTTGCGTTCTTACATCCTGTATTGGCAAGAAATACTACCTATCTCCCTCTACAAATTTGCCTGTGAAGCTCTGTGCTGTGTGTTGGGACGCCTCCTACCATGCCTACTTCCTGTAGTCATAGCAACCAGTGACTCCATCCGCAGCTGCACTGCCGATGTACTGCGTGAAAAAACGCACCCATTCACTTGTATTGGAGGCTTCACGCGCAGAATCCGACCCAAATTAGAACAGGTCGCAGATTTTTTCACGCGCGTGAAAAAACGCGATACAAATCCGTCCGTCTGGGGACAACTGCGGATCCTCATAGGAGTATATTGGCTGCGGTCTGGGGCAGATAATGTGCCTAAAATAACGCGCTGGAAATTCCGTTCGTGTGCAGGCACCCTTAGAAACAAACTGAATAAAAAGGTGTTCACACAGGAATGCAACAAAGAAAACTGCTGCTTTGGAGCTGCCCTAAAATACTCATTTCAGTCCCTCAAGTGTACCTGAGACCACCTGGATGTTCCACAATGCTTCTGGAAATATGTTCTATGCAGGGGCGTAACTTGAAGCTCCTGTGCCCCAATGCAAAACCTGTAGCAGGGCCCCCAACTATAATGCTTTATTCAAAGTAGTGGGCTCACTATATGGGCCCCCTAAGACTCCTGGGCTCGGGTCCAACCGCATCCCCCTGCATCCACAATAGTTACGCCAGTGATTCCATGGATAGATGAGACAAAGGGTGAAATAGTTCTTGCATAAATGCATAAATGCACAATGCTATGTTTGGAGGCAAAATCACTGCACACCTGCATAAAAACTTCATCCCAATTGTAAAGCATGGAGGGTAGAAAATCATGGTTCTGTTTGAAGCTATTTTACTGTCTCAAAGCCTGGATACTTCATTTCCCTTTGTTGACTTATGAACAAAGGAAACTTCTATTTCCATAACCCTCTTTTTTTCTCCACCTCTGAGTGGTAATTTTTTATATTGTGTAATAATTTTAAACACGGCACTACTTCTGACCATTTCACCTCGAATTCCCCATGTGACTAGAGTGGTAGTGCGCATGTTCAATATGAAATGTGCCTTCTAGAGATGAGCGAGCATACTCGGTAAGGTGATATACTCGAGAGACCATCGCCTTTTTCGAGTACCTGCTGGCTTGTCCCTGAAGATTCGGGGGGAGAGATCCCTCTCTCTCCCTCCCGATCCTCTCTGCAACCCCCTGCTCACCCCCGCAGCCCCCACAAATCTTCAGGGATGAGCCAGCAGGTACTCGAAAAAGGCGATGCTCTCTCGAGTATATCGCCTTACCAAGTATGCTCGCTCATCTCTAGTGCCTTCCATTCAGGAAAAAAAGGTCTCCAACACTACTGGCTAATGTTCAACCACCACTCTATTCACTTCTATGTGACAGAGGGAATTCAGTTCACTCATCTTTCTTTCTCTGTTCCAAAAGAAGTCAATGCAACCATGGTCGAACATTCACACTGCCACTCCCTTCACATGGGGAATTTGGGGTGCACTGTTATCAGAAATCCAAATGTCCATTCCCTCTGAGAACTCAATTATCTTCAAATTACATTGTTTGGACTTATCTTGTCAGTTACTTTATTTTTCAAAATTTCTCCCCACTCATAAGTTCCTCAGCTTCTATTATCATCTGAACTCTATCTTCCTCCAATGCACTAATGTGGTTTTCAAAATCTCCCCATTTATTTTTCATTTTTAACTCCGAATACACAGATGTCGGTGCGGAAGACTCTGCGCCAACCTCCTTATGGTGTCCCTTGCTTGTAACTACAGGCTCTCGTGTTGATTTCAATGAGAGCCGTGTCTGCAGTTACAAGCGCCGGCCACTACACAGAGGTCGGTGCAGAGGCTTTTGCTCTGACCTCTGTGTAAGGCTGAGTGTCCATAGGTAGGACAGAATATTGTGAGCGATATTCTGTGGCGGGGGAGAACTAATGTCACCGCGATTTTCTGCGATGAACCTATCTTAATGATAGGTTCATCGTTGGGAGTCGTGGCATGCCGCGATTTTTAGACGCGAGCAGAACATCTCGAGCAATTTTTCCACTTGTGTACATCGGGCTGCACTTTCCATAGTTATCCTAAATTCAAGCATGCTCTGCATGTGATTTATCGCCGCAGATCATGCTAAGACAAATCGCATGTGGACAGCCAGCCTTATTGTGGTGCTGACAGCATGCGCCCGCCCAGGTGATCGGTTGGGGTCACGACCAGTGGACTCTGGATGATCAACTATTGATGACCTATCCTGATGATAGGTTATCAGTAGTATTTCACTGGAAACTCCCTTTAAGTACTCAAACCAGAACTCAGCACAAATATACAGCACCCAATGAGCATGGGATTTTAAACCTTAGTCTTTAAGATAGATTTGTAAAAACAAGGCAATACAACACCCAATTAACAGCCTTTTGGGTAAATTCAATATTCTATGAAAATCATTAACTCTTTCAGTATGTGACTAAATATTCAGTATATGTTTTACAATCATAAAGCATCAGGATTTATCACAGTTGAATAATGGGGCTATGTAAGGAACTAAAGCAAATTGTTCAAGTGTAATATTGCCTTAGTGCTACAATCAACAAACGAGGAGTTAAACTGGACTTCTCAATTGTAAACCGCAGGTTAAAGAGGAAAATCAAGGGAATACACAGTTTATGAGCAACTGTTAATGAAATGTCACGTAGATATGGGTTCATCTCACCCCATCCAGAAACATTAAATAGTAACAGTTGATGATGGGTTCGAATAGAGAGCACTCCATTGGGTTCTCTTACCCAGAATCTTAGACTTTGGTTCAAGGAATATCAGGGTTCTTGCTCTCAAATGCTGTCTATCGATCTTTCCCCTTTGACAAGTCTGGGCTGATGACAGATGTCTACAGCAGACAGGAGCGCCGCACCAGATACAGACTAGGCTAGGTACACAAATGGCACCTCTCCACACTTAGCCTATTGCCTGCTACAAATTGCTACCAGCAGACAATGTTGCCTCTCTAAAGACACCAAGGCAGGCAAGGTTACACACTCAAGAGTGCATTTAAATACAACAGCGACCACAGCAGAGTTCCGCTATCCGAGCTCCTAATGTTCCTCCATCCTTACTAGTCTCCACAGATGCAAGTATAGGTAGCAATGTATCTGAAAAGCAATGGGGACAATGAAGGTAGGGACTCCTGTGGGGTTAGAGGCCCTGAAAAACAGTCCAGTTTTCATCCCTCCCAATGAGGCCGTAATATGTTCATTACAGTGACACATCTGTTGAACCAGTTGTGCCAGTTATGCCTACTCATTGTGATATCAAACTATTTGATATCACATACATACTTAATGTTGGTTCTGATGTTGTTTTCCACTAAATGCGGTTCTCTGTTTCACTATAGTACAATGAAGAGCACTACTCTTCGCTCTGTCATTAGGCTCTGTACTTGACAAGTAAGGCTTTATATAGTTGATCCCTAAAGCAAAGTAGTGCAATCCACAGAATGAGCAATATGGGAAAAGATGACGGCTTTCCCACTGGTATTCATCTTTAATCAAGGTTGGACCAGCAAGTGTTTTGTTTGCAATTGGGATAAATTTTGCCCAATTGCAATTTGCTTTATGAAAACATCCGATTTGAAATGGAATTAGCCGGTGATCATCTCATTGATGTGAGTTCAACTTCTCAAACATCAGGCAGTCTGGCCATTAATTTATTGTGCAGCAGGCACAGCCAGAAAAATGCAGCAATGGACTTTTTTTGACAGAATTGCTTTTATTTTGGCTCATAAGAGTTGGTTTCATACAGGGAACCTCCCTCCATCATATCCATATGGCCTAATAGGGTATATGGATGGGAATTATTATCATGAGACAATCCATATGAAGCTCTAACGTGCTTCTATTTCGATGAGATACATAAAACCTGCATCTTGCAACAATGTCATTTCAGCTGAATCAGAAATAAATATATTACGACTAGAGATGAGCGAACGTACTCGGTAAGGGCGATTTCGCAATCGAGCACCGCGATTTTCGAGTACTTCACTACTCGGGTGAAAAGTACTCGGGTGCGCTGTGGGTGAGCGGGGGCTTGCAGCGGGGAGTGGGGGGGGGGGGGGGAGAGGGAGAGAGAGAGGGCTCCCCCCTGTTCCCCGCTGCTACCCCCCACTCCCCTCTGCAACCCCCCGCCCCACAGCGCACCTGAGTACTTTTCACCCGAGTAGTGAAGTACTCGAAAATCGCGGTGCTCGATTGCGAAATCGCCCTTACCGAGTACGTTCGCTCATCTCTAATTATGACTTAACTCTGTTTGCTTTGCTTAACACTTCTAATAAACAAAATAGTCAGGAAGGCAGAGTGTTTTTGCAATATAGATTTGTGTTCTTACCATTACCTTCTTAGCGTCTCTTTTATTCTTTCGAGCCATGTTTTTAGAGTTTACAACAGCTTCATAGTATGTGGTGATCTTGATAAAAAGCAATGGATCAACTGAAACAAAAATTAGTCTGTTCTAGAATGATTGAAATAGTACTTTCTACACATTTATTGGAAGACCCCTTACTAGAATAAATACCTTAATAAAACCTTAGACTTAATTCTCAAGTGTATTTACCACTGTGAACTACAGGTATTTAGTGCTAATGTAACACATTTTAATAGCAATTCTGTTTTCTTTAAACCTCCAGAGAATAATTTAAAGAAAATCTGTCAGCTGGAACACACAGTCCAAACTGCAGTCATTATGTTATAGAACAGGAGATGCTGAGCAGATTGATACATAGTTTATGGGGAAAGATTCAGTAGAACTTGTGTTTTATTCATTTATATCTCTGCACATTCTGAGCCGAACGGTCCAATGGGCTCTTACCTATAGCCGGCCTTCCGCTGCAGCAGCAGGGGGAGCATGAGGACAGCAACCCCCACTGATAACCCCCTACATGCAGCGATCTATGTCGAGGGTTCACAGATGGAGGGCGCTCCCTCTGTGACATCATCGGACCCCTGCAGTGTAATTGTGGAGGGCAGGCAGGTTGCCATAGCAACATGATGCCAGATAATGGTGTCCCGGCTTGCCAATACCTATGATCATTATTACTAGCAATAAGGCATTGCAGTATATAAGTCCTGCAAATCCTTATCATAGCCATCATAGCTGCTTTGGTTCAAGTGCCCATCAGGAACATGAAGAATGTAAGAAAACAGAAAAATTGTGTAAAAAAAAATAACAAAAAAAATCCTTTTTTGCTCATTTTCCTCCAATTGTTTAAAAAAATTAAGAAAATCCCCACATATTTGGTATCATGTCAGTAATGACCTGTACTATAATTTGAGTACACTGTTTATGCTGCTCAGCAAACACCATAAAAAGGGCAAAATGCTTATTTTGTTTCTTTTATCTCCCAAAAGCGCGATAAAAATGAACCAAATAGCTGCATGTGCCCCAAAATGGTACAAATAAAAGCTACAGCTCATGACACAAAAAACAAGCCCTTACAGAGCTCTAGCCACAAAAAAATAAAAAAGTTATGGGACTTTGAATGCAGGGATGTAAAAATAAGTATAATTTATAAAAAAAGGGGTTTTATTGTGCAAAAGTGGAAAAAATGTTTTTATATTTTTGGTATCGTACCAACCCTCATAAAAAATGTAATGTCATTTAGGGCTTATTTCATGGCCGGCTGATATACACTACCATCTGAGCTGACTTTCCAGCCAGCAATGGGAGGAGACGGGGCAGAGCTAAGCACCGCTTTCATCCCACCACCTCCCATTGCAAACAGCCGGATGGGAGGAGAGATGCGCGCACCTGGAAAAGATAGGACATACCAGCACCATAGGTCCGTGCTGCGCATCAATATTCCCCATGGAGAATATCCAAAAGTGCATGAATGGCAGCAGAACAGCCTTGGTGCATAAAAACAGGTGTTTTTATTTCATCTTCAATAATAGTACACACAACGTTTCGACCATCCAATGGTCTTTATCAAGCATGCTGTCAGCTATAATATACAGCTGATACCCGCTATGTGTGGAGTGGGTTCAGCTCCTGAGTCTGCTCCAGACATTCTCTGCACACATCTGCATAAATATATGGCAGATATCACTAAGAGGTTAAAGTAAATGTACATTTTTAACACCTTGTTGTTTTTCAGTGGTTTATTTGTGTTGAGCTATTTCTTATTATATCTCTTTAGTGCTTAAAGCTCAGTTTTTTCTAACACAAGGCCCCAAACCCTCTGCTTACAAACAAGGCTGAAAAATAAATTTTAACATCACTACAGGAAGCTTATTATTAACCCCCTACATGGCGTATATTTACGTCATGCAGTGTTGGGGTATGTATGAAGAGAGATCGCAGGGCGACCTCTCTTCATACAGCACAGGTGTCAGCTGTTTATTACAGCTAGAAAAAATAGCAAAAATCAGATCAATAAAGTTTTACTAATTGTAAAAAAAAGTAATACAAGTTAAAATCAACCCCCTTTTGCCATATCTATAATAAAAAAAAATCCAAATCATAAAACAAAAATACATATTTGATATTGCCGTGTTTATAAATGTCTGATCTATCAAAGTAGTGAATTATTTACCCCTCACGGTGAAAGTCGTCTAAAAAAAATATAAAGAACGCCAGAAATGCACTTTTTCAGTCACCCTGTTTCTCAGAAAAGAGTGCTATAAAAAAAACTATCAAAAAGTCGTATGTATTCTGAAATGGTACCATCATAAACGGCAGGATGTCTTCCAAAAAATGAGCCTGCGCAGAACAACGTCGATGGAAAAATAAAAAAGTTTTTGCGTGTAGAAGATGGCGGCAGAAAATAATTTAAAGAAATTAAATGTCTTTGAAAAAAAAAATAAAAGTAGTACAGCAAAAAAAAACTATACATGTTTGATATTGTAGAAATCGTACTGACCCATAGAATTAAGTTATCATGTCATTTTTGTTACAGGTTGTGCACCGTAGAAACAAGACACACTGAAAGATGGCGGAATGTCATTTTTTCCATTTTACTTCACTTAGCATTTTTTTTTAAGTTTTTCAGTACTTTATATGGTACATTAAATGGCACCATTGAAAAATACAACTCGTTCTGCAAAAAACAAGCCCTCATACAGCGATGTTGATGGATAAATAAAGGAGTTAGGATTTTTTTAAATGGGGGAGGAAAAAACGAAAATGGAAAAAAAAGGCTGAGTCATTAAGGGGTTAAAGGGGTTGTCCCGCGAAAGCAAGTGGGGTTATACACTTCTGTATGGCCATATTAATGCACTTTGTAATGTACATTGTGCATTAAATATGAGCCAAACAGAAGTTATTCACTTACCTGTTCCGTTGCTAGCGTCCTCGTCTCCATGGTGCCGTCTAATTTTCAGCGTCTAATCGCCCGATTAGACGCGCTTGCGCAGTCCGGTCTTCTGCCTTCTGAATGGGGCCGCTCGTGCCGGAGAGCGGCTCCTCGTAGCTCCGCCTCATCACGTGTGCCGATTCCAGCCAATCAGGAGGCTGGAATCGGCAATGGACCGCACAGAAGACCTGCGGTCCACCGAGGGTGAAGATCCCGGCGGCCATCTTCACAAGGTAAGTAAGAAGTCACCGGAGCGCGGGGATTCAGGTAAGCACTATCCGTTTTGTTTTTTTTAACCCCTGCATCGGGTTTGTCTCACGCCGAACGGGGGGGCTATTGAAAAAAAAAAAAAACGTTTCGGCGCGGGACAACCCCTTTAAGGTTGATATACAAATGGTATGTCGTAAATTCTTTACCTACTTTTGGGGCGTTCTGTTGATAGTCAGAATTTCATGTGAAACTTCTGTGTCAAATTTCTTCTCAAAAGCATATCAGAAAGGTTTAAGGAATACTAAGTTCAACTAAAAAAAAAGTTTTAAAACAAATGGCGCATGAAATATATGCATTCAAACTTTACTTTTACATTTAACATAAAACTCCACTTTATGGGTAAATTTTGCTGAAAATGTGAAATATTAAAAAAAACCACTGCAATAAATTTGTATTAAATTGACAGCTTAAATGAATAGGAGCTAGTCAATGTTTCATTTCAAGACTTTCTGTCATGTTCTCCTTCTGTTGATCAGATCATTAGGGTCCCAACAAAGGGTCACCTTGGGGTCATCAGGAGACATTTCTAACAATAAGGTTATGTTCAGTTGAAGACTTGAGCCTCGTTCAGACGAGCGTGTATTTGTGCGTGCGTATGTGCGCATATAACCACGCGTCTATTAGAACCATTAGTTTCCAATGGTGAGTTCACATGTTCATCTTTTACAGGCATGCAAATACATGCACCTGCAAAAGATGGGACATGCGTGTGGCGGGAAGATCCGTGCTGCACGTAAATATTCCCCGTGGGGAGTCCCCTCCTCACTGAACACTGCTAATAATAGCACTCCCCACAGGGAGTAATAAATCCCTTGCCACAGCTGTGACAGCTGTGGCAGAGGATCTCGATGTTCTCTAATTGCTTTTAGTGGGGCTGCCACTGCTGCTGGCCCCATTGAAAGCAATGGGCTGCAAGCAACCACCGCAGTGATTTTCGGGGAAGGACTTGAAATATAAGCACTTCCCTGAAAATCATCCCTAGCTAGTGTAAAAAAAAACAAAAAAACACTTCTTTGCCACTGTCGAGGCTCAGCGCGCCTAGCCGCTTGGTCCCCGGCAATGCTTTGAAGGTCTTTCAGCAGACAGGGATTTAAAATCCCCACCTCCTGAAAGGGCTGCGTCTGATTGGCTGAGTGCTGTGACCAATTACAGGCAGCGCTCAGCTGCATTCAATGAATGGCTGAGCGCTGCCTTGGATTGGCTGAGCGCTCAGCCAATCAGACACAGCCTAGGATTTTAAATCCCCGTCTGCTAAAAAAGCTTCAGAGCAGTGTCAGGGACCAAAGGGCTAGGCGCGCCAAACCCAGGCAGTGGCAGAGAGGTGAGTATATATATATATATATATATATATATATTTTTTTTTTTTACACAAGCTATGGATAATTTTCAGGAAAGGGCTTATGTTTCAAGCCCTTCCCCAAAAATCACTGTGGTTGGTGTCTGCAGCCCATTATTGTCAATGAGGCCGCCGGCAAATTCTCAGCATTTACAGTACAAGCTGGTAAAGTATATTAATTTTTAATGAAGTAGCATAGTGTGTAAGGCTGAAAAAAGACCTATGTTCATCCAGTTCAGCCTAATATCCTGCACCTTTGATTCAGACAAAGGCAAAAAACCCAATGAATCCAATTTCCCTTATTTTAAGGGAAAAAAAGTCCTTCCCAACTGCAAATCTGACAATCAGAATAAATCCCTGGGTTAAAAATCCCTCTGAAGTGATCTAGTGACAGTAACTTGTAATATTTTTGCACTCAAGGAAGATGTCCAGGCCCCTCTGTAGTGGCCTGGAGTTTGGGTGTCTTTAGGGTAGGTGTATGTCCGCCTCACGTGAACTGTTTGTTACATATGTTTCTTATGTGTGTGCTAATAAACTTTCTTGTCGCCCTACCCCCCCCCCCCTAACTGGCTAGTTTTGTTTAGTCTCACGAAGAGGGAGGTGTTAGAAGGAGGCGGAGTTAAAGAGAGAGAGCCGAGATCTAGTTGGTGGAGGAGGATGTGTCAGCATGAGGCTGAAGCTGACTTATGCTTCTTCCCATGCCAAGACGTAAACTTGTCGAACATTCCGTGAAACATACTAAAATGGGACTAAAACTTGAAGCAATTGCTTGTAATAGTGCCAGCTGGGAAGTATAGCTGAACACCAAAGGAAAGAGACAGGAGTAGAGAGGAGTACACATGGGGATCATCTATTCAGATAACTTGGACTGAAGACACCTAATAACGGGAAGGCAAAGTGCCTCCTCTAACAATGTGTGAGAATGTGTGTAATGGAGAATAAGTCAGAAAGAAGTTTGCTAGAAGTGTTGTATCTGAACTGTCGTTGTACTGTATTCTTGGAAAATCAAGGTTGCATTCTGTGAGTAAAGGAAACTGTGTACTTCCGGTTTTGAAAATAAACTTTGTGTGTGGACTCTATTATTTGCCGGCGAGTAACTATCTATGGAAAAAGAGGTACTGGCGTCACGTGATTTATTGCCACCATCTACATCTTTCCTGTTCTGTTTGTGCCCCTGCGCGTGACCAAGCTAGGCTCTTGTCACCATTGCCAGGGACAGATCATACAGCCACCTGGGACAATCATTTGGAGAACAACCCGGGTGATCTCCTCCGCAACGGCGCACCTCAAGCTCAGACGCCATGCCTCTTGCACTCTTTCATCAAATTTCCCATCACCACATCCTCAGGGAGAGAGTCCTATAGTCTCACTGCCCTTACAGTAAAGAATAGAGATGAGCGAACGTACTCGTCCGAGCTTGATATTCGTGCGAATATTACGGTGTTCGGGATGCTCGTTACTCGTAACGAGTACCACGCGGTGTTCCGGTTACTTTCAGTTTCCTCTCTGAGACGTTAGCGCGCTTTTCTGGCCAATTGAAAGACAGGGAAGGCATTACAACTTCCCCCTGTGACGTTCAAGCCCTATACCACCCCCCTGCTGTGAGTGGCTGGGGCGATCAGATGTCACCCCAGTATAAAAGTCGGCCCCTCCCGCGGCTCACCTCAGATGTCTTGTGAGTTAGCTGAGGGAAAGTGCTGTTCTATTGGAGTTGCTGTAGGGAGAGTATTTGTAGTGAGTGTAGGCTTCAAGAACCCCAACGGTCCTTCTTAGGGCCACATCTACGTGTGTGCAGGCTGATGTTAGCAGTGGAGAATTTTTTTTTTTTTCTCAAAATCGGCAGTGCAGAGCATTGCACCCGGTATTAGGGACAGAAGTGGTGCTTAGGCAGGGAGAGTGTTAGGAGTGAGTGTAGCCTTCAAGAACCTCAACGGTCCTTTCTAGGGCCACATTTAACTGTGTGGAGTACTGTGCAGGCTGCTGTTAGCTGTGTTGCTTTTTTTTTTTTTTTCTCAAAATCGGCGGTGCAGAGCATTGCACCCTCCATTGATACTACAGGCACAGAATTGTGTAGGCAGGGCCACAACACAGTTATTAGTCATTGAATAGACGCAGTGGGCCTTTTCTTTTTTAACAAAAGGGAAAAAAGTATATTTGCCCTGCCTCTGTCAGTCCTAAGGGCTCTGGGTACGTGTGTGCTGCGTGGAGAACCTAAAAAATCAGACGCAACCAGCTACGGTTGAGTGCAGCCTTGCGCCAATTTCTTTCCTGCCTGGGAAATACCTGCTCTGCCACAGTTAATAACTCTGCAACAGTAAAGTTCTGTGACACTTTTGCAGGGCCGCAACACAGTTATTAAACTTATTATTCATTCACTAGAGGCAGTGGGCCTTTCCTTTTTAAAAAAAGTTAAAAAATTATATTTGGCCTGCTGGCTTGCGCCAATTCCTTTCCAGCCTGTGAAATCAAGTCACTGCTAATACAGCATGCTGAGGGGTAGGGGTAGGCCTAGAGGACGTGGACGCGGCCGAGGACGCGGAGGGCCAAGTGAGGGTGTGGGCACAGGCCGAGCCAGTGCGGTGGCCAGGGGTAGAGGCAGGGCCAGACCGAATAATCCACCAACTGTTTCCCAAAGCGCCCCCTCGCGCCATGCCACCCTGCACAGGTCAAGGTGCTCTATGGTGTGGCAGTTTTTCACAGAGACGCCTGACGACCGACGAACAGTGGTGTGCAACCTTTGTCGCGCCAAGATCAGCTGGGGAGGCACCACCACCAGCATGCGCAGGCATATGATGGCCAAGCACCCCACAAGGTGGGATGATGCCCGTTCACCGCCTCCGGTTTGCACCACTGCCTCTCCCCCTGTGCCCCAACCTGCCACTGAGATCCAACCCCCCTCTGAGGACACAGGCACTACCGTCTCCTGGCCTGCACCCACACCATCACCTCCGCTGTCCTCGGCCCCATCCAGCAATGTCTCTCAGCGTAGCGTCCAGACATCGCTAGTGGCACAGTTTGAGCGCAAGCGCAAGTACGACGCCACGCACCCGCACGCTCAAGCGTTAAACGTGCACATTGCAAAATTGATCAGCCTAGAGATGCTGCCGTATAGGCTTGTGGAAACGGAGGCTTTCAAAAGCATGATGGCGGCGGCTGCCCCGCGCTACTCGGTTCCCAGTCGCCACTACTTTTCCCGATGTGCCGTCCCAGCCCTGCACGACCACGTCTCCCGCAACATTGTACGCGCCCTCACCAACGCGGTTACTGCCAAGGTCCACTTAACAACGGACACGTGGACAAGCACAGGCGGGCAGGGCCACTATATCTCCCTGACAGCACATTGGGTGAATTTAGTGGAGGCTGGGACAGAGTCAGAGCCTGGGACTGCTCACGTCCTACCCACCCCCAGAATTGCTGGCCACAGCTCGGTGGTGGTATCTGCGGCGGTGTATGCTTCCTCCACTAAATCACCTTCCTCCTCCTCCTCCTCCAACGCAACCTCTGTCTCGCAATCAAGATGTGTCAGCAGCACGTCGCCAGCAGTCGGTGTCACGCGGGGTGGCAGCACAGCGGTGGGCAAGTGTCAGCAGGCCGTGCTAAAACTACTCAGCTTAGGAGATAAGAGGCACACGGCCCACGAACTGCTGCAGGGTCTGACAGAGCAGACCGACCACTGGCTTGCGCCGCTGAGCCTCCAACCGGGCATGGTCGTGTGTGACAACGGCCGTAAGCTGGTGGCGGCTCTGCAGCTCGGCAGCCTCAGGCATGTGCCATGCCTGGCCCATGTCTTTAATTTGGTGGTTCAGCGCTTTCTGAAAAGCTACCCCCACTAGTCATACCTGCTCGGAAAGGTGCGCCAGCTCTGCGCACATTTCCGCAAATCCCACACGCACGCTGCCACCCTGCGGACACTGCAACATAGGTTTAATCTGCCAGTGCACCGACTGCTGTGCGACGTGCCCACACAGTGGAACTCTACGCTCCACATGTTGGCCAGACTCTATGAGCAGCGTAAAGCTATAGTGGAATACCAACTCCAACTTGCGCGGCGCAGTGGGAGTCAGCCTCCTCAATTATTTACAGAAGAGTGGCCCTGGTTGGCAGCCATCTGCCAGGTCCTTGGAAAATTTGAGGAGTCTACCCAGGTGGTGAGCGGCGATGCTGCAATCATTAGCGTCACCATTCCCCTGCTATGCATCTTGAGAAGTTCCCTGCAAAGCATAAAGGCAGACGCTTTGCGCTCGGAAACAGAGCCGGGGGAAGACAGTATGTCGCTGGATAGTCAGAGCACCCTCCTGTCTATATCTCAGCGCGGTGAGGAGGAGGAGGAAGAAGATGAGGAGGAGGGGGAAGAGACATCTTGGCCCACTGCTGACGGTACCCATGCTGCTTGCCTGTCATCCTTTCAGCGTGTATGGCCTGAGGAGGAGGAAGAGGAGGAGGAGGAGGATCCTGAAAGTGATCTTCCTAGTGAAGACAGCCATGTGTTGCGTACAGGTACCCTGGCACACATGGCTGACTTCATGTTAGGATGCCTTTCTCGTGACCCTCGCGTTACACGCATTCTGGCCACTACGGATTACTGGGTGTACACACTGCTCGACCCACGCTATAAGGAGAGCCTTTGCACTCTCATTCCCGAAGAGGAAAGGGGTTCGAGAATGATGCTATACCACAGGGCGCTGGTGGACAAACTGATGGTAAAATTCCCATCCGACAGCGCTAGTGGCAGAAGGCGCAGTTCCGAGGGCCAGGTAGCAGGGGAGGCGCAGAGATCAGGCAGCATGTACAGCGCAGGCAGGGGAACATTCTCCAAGGCCTTTGCCAGCTTTATGGCTCCCCAGCAAGACTGTGTCACCGCTCCCCAGTCAAGGCTGAGTCGGCGGGAGCACTGTAAAAGGATGGTGAGGGAGTACGTAGCCGATCGCACGACCGTCCTCCGTGACGCCTCTGCCACCTACAACTACTGGGTGTCGAAGCTGGATACGTGGCCTGAACTCGCGCTGTATGCCCTGGAGGTGCTTGCTTGTCCTGCGGCTAGCGTCTTGTCAGAGAGTGTGTTTAGTGTGGCTGGGGGAATCATCACGGATAAGCGTACCCGCCTGTCAACCGACAGTGCCGACAGGCTTACACTCCTCAAGATGAACAAAGCCTGGATTTCCCCAGACTTCTCTTCTCCAACAGCGGACAGCAGCGATACCTAAGCAATACGTAGGCTGCACCCGCGGATGGAAGCATCGTTCTCTCTCACCATCCAAAACGGGGACATTTCTGCTTCATCAATCTGTGTATAATATTCCTCCTCCTCCTCCTCCTCCTGCTCCTCCTCCTGAAACCTCACGTAATGACGCCGAACGGGCAATTTTTCTTAGGGCCACAAGGCTCACTCATATAATTTTTCTAAACAATTTTTATACGTTTCAATGCTCTTAAAAGCGTTGAAACTTTAACTTGAACCAATTTTTCGTTAAACTGGGCTGCCTCCAGGCCTAGTTACCACTTAAGCCACATTAACCAAAGCGATTAATGGGTTTCACCTGCCCTCTTGGTTGGCCATGGTCAATTTTTCTGATGTACATTAGTACTGTTGATACAGCAATTTTTGTGGGCCCTCGCCTACAGTGTAATCAAATGAATTTTTAGCCCACCTGCATTACAGCTGACGTTACATCCGCTGTGTTGGGCAATGCAATGGGATATATTTATGTACCGCCGGTGACTTCCTGGCACCCACCCATGCTGTGGGTCCACAGGGAATTATAAATGCATCTGTTTCCACTTCTAAAGAACCCCAGTCTGACTGGGGCATGCAGTGTGGGCCGAAGCCCACCTGCATTAAGCACGACATTACTACCTCAGCTGTGTTGGGCAATGCAATGGGATATTTCTATGTACCGCCGGTGGCTTCCTGGCACCCACCCATGCTGTCGGTCCACAGGGAATTATAAATGCATCTGTTTTCACATCTAAAGAACCCCAGTCAGACTGGGGCATGCAGTGTGGGCCAAAGCCCACCTGCATTAAGCACGACATTACTACCTCAGCTGTGTTGGGCAATGCAATGGGATATTTTTATGTACCGCCGGTGGGTTCCAGGGAGCCACCCATGCTGTGGGTCCACAGGGAATTATAAATGCATCTGTTTCCACTTCTAAAGAACCCCAGTCTGACTAGGGCATGCAGTGTGGGCCGAAGCCCACCTGCATTAAGCACGACATTACTACCTCAGCTGTGTTGGGCAATGCAATGGGATATTTCTATGTACCGCCGGTGGCTTCCTGGCACCCACCCATGCTGTGGGTCCACAGGGAATTATAAATGCATCTGTTTCCACATCTAAAGAACCCCAGTCTGACTGGGGCATGCAGTGTGGGCCGAAGCCCACCTGCATTAAGCACGACATTACTACCTCAGCTGTGTTGGGCGATGCAATGGGATATTTTTGTGTATCGCCGGTGGGTTCCAGGGAGCCACCCATGCTGTCGGTCGACAGGGACTTCACAATAGGGAGTTGTACCTGCCTGTGTCTATGAATTAAAAAGCCCGGTCTGACTGGGGCATGCAGACACACCTTGACAGAATGAATAGTGTGTGGCACATAGGTTCCCCATTGCTATGCCCACGTGTGAAGCTCCTGATGGCGGTGGCACAGGATTCTATTTCTCATTGCTTCTGTACAGCATTGTGGGCTATCGCCCCGCCCCTTTTAAAGAGGGTCGCTGCCTAGCCGTGCCAACCCTCTGCAGTGTGTGCCTGCGGTTCCTCCTCATGGCAGACGCACTTCTAAATAGACATGAGGGTGGTGTGGCATGAGGGCAGCTGAAGGCTGCGCAGGGACACTTTGGTGTGCGCTGTGGGGGGGAGGGGGGGCGGTTGGGCAGCATGTAACCCAGGAGAAGTGGCAGTGGAGTGTCATCCAGGCAGTGATTGTGCTTTGTTGGAGGTAGTGTGGTGCTTAGCAAAGGTATGCCATGCTAATGAGGGCTTTTCAGAAGTAAAAGTTTTTGGGAGGGGGGGGGGGGCCCACTCTTGCCGCTATTGTGGCTTAATAGTGGGACCTGTGAACTTGAGATGCAGCCCAACATGTAGCCCCTCGCCTGCCCTATCCGTTGCTGTGTCGTTCCCATCACTTTCTTGAATTGCCCAGATTTTCACACAAGGAAACCTTAGCGAGCATCGGAGAAATACAAAAATGCTCGGGTCGCCCATTGACTTCAATGGGGTTCGTTACTCGAAACGAACCCACGAGCATCGCGAAAAGTTCGTCCCGAGTAACGAGCACCCGAGCATTTTGGTGCTCGCTCATCTCTAGTAAAGAACCCTCTTCTATGTCGGTGTAGAAACCTTCTTTCTTCTAGATGTACAGGATGCTCCCTCATTACAGTCACAGTCCTTGGTATAAATAGGTGATGGTAGAGATCTCTCTATTGTCACCTGATATAGTTATACATAGTTATTAGTTTGCCATGCAGACGTCTTTCTTTCTAAACTTAATAACCTCAATTTTTATAACCTCTCTGGGTATTTTAGTCTGCCCATTCCATTTATTACTTTAATTGTCCACCTTGTACCTGCGCAAGCTCTGAAATGTCATTTTTGAGTACCTGTGCCCAAAACTGTACACAATATTCCATGTGTGGTCTGACCAGTGACAATTCTCATTCAACGTTAAGTCATTGGCTCTGTTTAAACTGAATGATTGTCATTCACTTTAGCTCATTTGAATTATTTATGAATGATAATTATTCAGTCTGAATGCAGCATTAGACCTCATTGTACCCATCCACCCAAGTTACATACTTTGCATGTTTTCCACTGACCAGTGGGGATATACTGAATTTGGGGATTCTCTGAGAAACTCTAATTAAAGTCCCATTGAGGCTTCACCCAAACAATTACTCTACCGAAGCTAAATGGATGAGTTTAAACAAATAAAAGCACAATAACATTTTTGGATGGATTTTGCGAAGCCCATATCGGTGAAACCCACTTCCAAACCTTAATTGAAACATCTTTTGCCACTTAACTTTGGGAGAAACTATTACCATAGAGGTTACTTCTTCTCCATGCACTTGGGATGATTACTGAATGTATCAATAAAATACATGAACAGTACAGCTGATTGTGTACTATAAGTCTAGATAATAGTGTTTTTCTATAATTGTGACTATGTAACAATCAGACCATATTTTATTAGTGATCAGTTCTAAAATCCAAGTAATTTTTAAGGCTCAACTTGTTTTCTTGTAAATCCGTGCTTACAATTTCTACAGTTTATATATATATATATATATATATATATATATATATATATATATATATATATATACCCTTATTGTTTTAAACATAATATTTAATTAGCAATCAAATGAATTTTCTACAATCACAAGTACTTCACAATCACATCTACTTTTCATGTTTCCTAGGGAACAGGTCCTGCAATAGGATTATATAAGCAACTTGTGTATAATTATTGTAACATTTAAATTGCATTGTTATCTGATGGATTTAATTACACCTTTTTTGTCATGGCCATGGGGTGAAGTGGTACTGTGCCAAAGTTAATAAAAGCAGAGAAACGTCACTCTAAAAAACAGTATTACCTTCAATAGTGTATGGCTACAAACATGCTGTCAGACAAATGGATGTGGATCTGCCTTGCCACACACCTGTTTGGCTATGGGCTATCTGTGGTGGCAGCACTTGGGGATTCTTGGTTTTCACGCTTAAGCCCTCCAAGCGGGATACTGTCTGTGTGGCTGCTGATGCAGCGCTGGCCCAAGGCATGGTACCTGGAGATCTGAACAGGTGTGTTGTAAATGGACGACATGAGTCAGGGTTGGCAGCACAGGTGCCAGAACAGGCAGTCCGTCAGGGCAAGCAGCAGACAAATCAGGTCCAGAACACAGAGCTGAGGTTAGGATGAGACCAATTTCTTAGGCATCAACCCTAGGTGGTGGATATCTTTGATAGCAGGTGCAAGTATGTGATTGGAGAAGGATAGGTTAGAGGAGTGCATGCTGATCCTTTAACCCCTTGGTGACGGCCCCATTGCCTTTTTACGTCCTGCTTTAGTGGACTTTAATCCTCTGGGCCGTAAAAACTCGCTCTGGGAATTAAAGCCACGTAGACTGTGGATGTGACCCTAATGTATAATGGCGATCGAATGAATGTAAATAAAAAGTGAAAAAAAGTTAATGTTTAAACTCCCCTCATGGATCGGATCCATGAGGGGAGCTGAAACTACTCACCACCGCCCTACATGATGTCCCGTGGTGATCTTGCCTGGAAAGGAGCGGCCACCTTCTTCTGCACATGCATGCCAAAGTAAAAATGGCGACGGAGGTGCAGAAGACCGGATCATTTGAAATCTCCTGGCTTCTGGCTACTGAAGGTAGATATCACTGGGGACTGCTGTATGCAGATCCCAGTCACATGATCGCAGTTATTCAATGGATAACAGAGATCATGTAAAGTGGAAAAAAAAATGTAAAAACAGAAAAAAGAGTTTAAAAGGTTTAAGTTTCATCCCCCCCACATGAATCATATCCATTAGGGGAGATGAAATTATGTACCTAAGGCCCCCATATTAATCCATGGACCTTACCCCGGCTTCTGTGCATGCGCCCATCACCAAAATGGCGGACGCATGTGCTACAGTCGCGGATTGCTGGGGTAATTTAAAATCTCCCTGCTCCTGTCTACCAAACTTAGCAGAGAGCCCGGAGATTTCATGTACGACTGCAGTACGTGCTCCCTGGTCACGTGATCACCGCTATCGAATGGATAATGGCGATCATGTAAAAGTAAAAATAAAATGTAAAATTTCACCTCCTATCATGGATTTGAGGGCTGCAATGAGCAGTCTCTGGTCACATGATCGCCATTATCCAACGGATAATGGTGATCACGTGAAAGTAAAAAAAAAGTCGACGTTTATTGCTCATTTTGGTTTGCACCCCGTTGTGCATACGGACATAGGATTAGGGCCACAATGTGTATGTTTCTGAATACAGGACAAACAGGGCTATCCATTTTGGGTGAAAGTCTTCATACATATATATGCTGTACAAAAAGAACTGTTTTTAAAATGACACAATTGCCAAAAAAATGAAAATCGTACTTTTTTCCTTCTGCTTTGCTTAGATTCATTCAAAAACTGTGAGGTCAAAAAACACAATATACACCTATATGAATTCGTCAATGGGTCTAATTTTCAAAATGGGGCAATTTGTGGGGGTTCTCTATAGTCTTGGACACTCAATTGCTCTACAAGTGGGCAATGGGGCCTAAAACGCCTTCAAGCTAAATTTCTGTTCTCAAAGCCATCGTCTGCTTCTTCCATTTTGGGCCCCATTGTGCATCCGGACATAATATTAGGGCCAAAATGGGTATGTTTCTGAACACCCCTGGGCACAGGTGTGAACCCACCCTAAGATACTATTTTACTGCTTTTGTTAAACTATATTTGAAAAAAGTTATTGGACAAAAGAGGTCTATAGTTTTGCTTGTTTTATTTTCTATACAAGACTCTTCTAGAAGGAATAAACATGGCTGTCAATCAGGTAGCTATCATGTAATTCACTGTCCAACACCTTAAGGAAATGTATTCTTAGAAAATGACCAATTGTTTAATTTAATTGAATGTCTAACTTTTCTTCTTTTCTTTCCAACTTGTGTGGCAGACGGGTCAGCAATCATCTCATTATCATCTAACACTATCATTTTGAAGTTGGAGACAGATAACACAAGGCCACATCATCAACAACAGCTCACTTCTTCCTCTCTCCTGCACAGCCACCTCAGCTCACAGATCATGACTAAAGCACTCTTCCATAGAAGTCAATTTTTTTCCTATGCAAGTTCTTGATGTAAATTAAATCTCGGCAGCTGTTATTTACGACGCAGAGCAAAAGTTCTGACTGTCTGGTCCAGTGATCTTGTAAAGAAATTTTTATATTTCATTGTCGTTTTTTCATCCACATGTTTCAAGAGCCATAACTTTTTTTAAATTTTCCATCAAAATAACAGTATTATGGCTTGTTTTTGCGGGACAAATTGCATTTTTAAAGGTGCCACTTAATATTCCATTCTAGCTTGTTTTACATACCAGTTGCACGGTGGGTGGGGATTGTTAGTTTTTTTCTCTTTTCCTTTTTTGGTTTCTCGCTTGGGAATCATTGGTTTCTCTCTTTTTGTTTCATATTAAATATAAAAAGGGTTTCTGTTTACAGAGGAATGTGTGCATGTCTTTATTATGGGGTATTGATTTTCTAATGTTGTGGAAATTCTTCCTTTATTTTCTTTCCTGATCGCTATTCTTTGAATTTGCTTGTTATTTCAGTTTTTTTTTTTGCATAGTGTAATTTGCCCAATAAACGTTTCTTCAAAAAATAAAAGATAGATAAATAGATAGGACTAAATAATTTTGTTTATAGACGTCAAACACGTTGAATTTATTTTGGTATATATATATATACATTTTTATTTAGCAAGTTGAAGCACAATAGAGTAGTGCAGAGTGAGGAAGAAAGACATGCAAGGCAGTTGAGTAAACAGACAGATCAGTGGTTGTGGAATAAAGTGTAGTTACAGTAGAGGAAGATAACAGGAGAGAGGAAGCTATTAGCCCTGCCCAGTGGACCATTGCCGATTGTGAATATAACTCCACCCTCTTTTTAATACAGCATCAGTAATAAGAAGAGAAGATTACACCACAAAAGACATTGGTCATTGGTCCTCAGGAAAGGCTTGCTCAATTAAAATCTCTGATAGGAGACTCAAAGGAGGACTACCATTTAGTCCACAGTTGAATTACTATCTAGGAGTCATCTATATATTCTTACCTAATATTGACTCTTTTGATAATATATAAAATAGCTTTTTTTTAATAGATGTTCACTACACGAACATAAAATGTTTTAAAAGTGGGGGTTGTGAACTTCTAAATCTGCCTGGTTAGTTGATTATTTAGAGTTTATTTAGAGTGTCACTTTGTATTTGGAGCAGATATCTAATATAAAAAAAGCCTAAAGGTCTCTCTCAATTGATCTGTCTTTCTCTCTGTCTTTCTGTCTATATCTCTGTCTCTTTCTCACACTCTGTCTGTCTTTCTGTCTGTCTCTATCTCTGCCTCTCGCTCTCTATCTGTCGCTTTTGTTGTCTGTCTCTCTGTCTGTTTCTGTCTATCTTTCGCTCTGTCTCTCTTTCTGTCTTGGTAGCACTCTGTCTCTCTGTCTGTCTCTTTCATTCTCTTTCTGTGTTTCTCTGGCTAGCTCTCATTCTCTCTTTCTGTCTCTATTGCACTCTCTCTCTGTCTCTCTATCACTCTCTCTCTGGATCTCTCTATCACTGTCTGTCTGCCTATCGCTCTCTCTCTCTCTCTGTCTTTCTATCACCCTTTCTTTGTGTGTTTCGCCCTGTTTCTCTATGCTCTCTTTCTGTGTTTTTCTGTCCCTCTATTGCTCTCTCTCTGTCTTTTTCTCTGTCTCTCTATCGCTATATCTGTCCATCGCTCTCATTCTCTTTCTGTCTTTCTCTCTATTGCTCTCTCTCTCTCTCTGCTTCTCTATCACTCTCCCTCTGTCTGTTTCTCTATTGCTCTCTTTCTGTCTGTCTCTCTATTGCACTCTATCTGTCTATCACTAGCTGTAGTAAAAAATGAAAAATATATACTCACCTCTCTGCCGCTGTCAAGGCCCAGGTGCATCTAGCATCAGCACTGTAATGAAGTTCTTTCAGCTGGTGGGGATTTAAAATCCCCACCTGCTGAAAGGGCTGCATCTGAGTGGCTGAGCACTCAGACAATCACAGACAGCGCTCGGCCATTCATTGAATTCAATGAATGGCCGAGCGCTGCCTGTGATTGATTGAGCGCTGTGACCAATCACAGGCAGCGCCCAGCTGTCATTCATTGAATGACTGAGCACTGCCTGTGATTGGCTGAGCGCTCATCAATCAGATACAGCCCTTTCAGCAGGCGGGATTTTAAATCCCTGCCTGCTGAAAGAGCTTCAGAGCAGTGCAGGGAGACAACCTGCTAGATGCACCTGAGCCCCAGCATCAACGGAGAGGGGAGTATATATATTTTTTATTTTTTACACATGCTAGGGATGATTTTCAGGGAAGGGCTTATATTATAAGCCCTTCTCCAAAAATTACTGCAGGGGTTGCCAGCAGCCCACTGCTTTCAATGGGTCTGTCAGCAACAGCGGCGACCCCATTGAAAGCGATGGCAGAACATCGCGATCCTCTGCTACAGCTATCACAGCTGTTGCAGGGGATTCTTTACTCCCTGTGGGGAGTTCCCTTGTCACTGAACACTGACAGTGCTGTCACAGTGTTCAGTGACAAGGGGACTCCCTGTGGGGAATATTGATGCACAGCACAGACCTATGGTGCACTCATGTCCTATCTTTTGCAGGTGCGCGTGGTTGCATGCCTGTAAAACATGACAATGTGAACACATCAAAGGAAATCATTGGTTCCAATAGATGCACAGTTTTGTGCGTGCATATGTGCGCACGTAAATACGCTTGTGTAAACGACGGCTTCGATTACTATTGCATAATAGTGCATAATATGCATGAGGCAGTCAGAAAAGCGGTTCGACCATCTGTTTGTCCAGGCCCAAAGGGTCTCTTTAATAAAAGTCCATACATGCCATTGCATATCCATAAACCCAAAAAGTTGACCTTCCAACTTTATTCATCTGGTGAACATCAACATGAAAACATAAAAAATTGGGATTTGCACGTGTGAAATGTGTTTCAAACTGTTTTATTAGAATATGTATGTAGAGGTACATTTATATTTTACATTACTTTCTGCTGTACTGCTTTATTATCTATATAATAAATAATGTTTATTTAAAACAACAGGTTTAAAATGGATAAAGGCTTTATGAGAAAACTGGAATCCAATGATTTCACTGGCATTACATTTTTAAGTTGATGCTACTGATATCAATGGGTTAATGGTGTTTTCCATCTCATTTATTTCTTAGGGAGTCTTACTACAGTAAGCTCATATTATTATTTTACATATTGCAAGCTTATGACTGATATGTGCCACTTCCTATTTTGTATTTCAGTAGACTGCAGGTATCTTTCATTTTTGATCTGGCATCAACTAAAATGGAACCGTTCTAGAGGAATAAACATAGCTTTAGTTGACATCACATTTCAAATCTCTGTCATGTTTTCAACATAACCCTTCATCATATGAATTGCACTGATATTTTGGTGTATGCTATTATATACTTTCCACACAATAGTTTCTAATTGTATATACTTGGAGGCAGAGCAAAGAAAAAAAGAGAAAAAAGAAAGAAATTTTGGTACTGGAGAAAAATGTCCTTTTTCATATTAAAAGAGTGACGCGAGTTGTTCTATTTCTCTTAATGCCTGACTTTTCTAAAAAGGAAGGTAAAACATTCACCAATTTCCATTTACAGGGTTATTCAAAAAGGAGCAGATTTGGGGATTTAATACCAGTAAGTTCCATTTTCTGCCACACCGCAGCGCTATTTCTAGTTTTTTACAGTTTATAGGAAAATGGCAACACCATAGGAAAAATCATTTTGTGTGCTGGAGTTTGCTAAGCGGGAATCCATTGTTCAAGTGCTATGTGAATTCCGGCATCAATTCCAAAAACAGTAGGGTCATCACAAGCAAATTTAGGGACTATAAAACTGTAAATGAGACATCCAGTGCTGCGATGTGTCAAAAAAAATTTACTTTATGGCATGTCATAAAAAGCTTTGAACCTTTCCCTTTTCAATGATGTGTGGATTGTGTTCTTGTCTTTTGTAGTCTGTTTGTAATTCCCCCTTTCCGATCCAACGTCGGACTTCATTCCACATCATGATTTTCCTGTACTGCTCCAATGTTGGAAGGCTTCCAACACTTCTTTTCTGCATTTGCTCATCTACTCCACTGTCTGAGCCAGTCCAATGCCTTTCCTTGTGTAGTACTGGCTTTAGCCAGCCGATAGTGCAAGTTGTTTCTCAGCAGGCCATGTGACCGGCATTATATTCTCACGGTTCTGCTTGTAGGAGAATGGCAGGGATGAAGTGTGTAAGTGATGAAGATATTGTAAGGCAGATGATGGAGGATGATGAATGTGAAGGAGAGTTTAGTGATGAAAGCGAGTATAAAGAAACTGTTCTTTTCAGTACTGATATTAGCTCCAGTGAATGTGAATCTAATGATGAAAGTGACCTGTTACAAGTAGCTGGAAGGTTCATTGTGATGGGGATCTTATAAAGTTCCCAAACTCTATTACCCAACAGGGATTCACCCTTCCTCAAAGTGTTCGCTCAAAAACTGAACTTAAATATTTCCAGCTCTTTTTCACAGATGATCTTTTTAGAGAAATTGTGACTAGAGATGAGCGAACCTACTCGGTTCGAGTAATTACTCGATTGAGCACCGCGATTTTCGAGTACTTCCGTACTCGGGTGAAAAGATTCGGGGGGGGGGGCGCCGGGGGGCGGGGGAGGCGTGGCGGAGCGGGGGGTAGCAGCGGGGAACAGGGGGGAGCCCTCTCTCTCTCCCCCCCACTCCCCGCTGCAACCCCCCACTCACCCACGGCGCCCCCCGAATCTTTTCGCCCGAGTACGGAAGGTACTCGAAAATCGCAGCGCTTGGGCGAAAAAGGGGCGTGGCCGAGTACGCTCGCTCATCTCTAATTGTGACCGTAAGAAATATGTATGCAGCGGAAAAAATACAAAAAGTGACTTCACTAAAAAAATATTCAATGTGGCACTCATGGATGGATGTTTCGGCACAAGAAATGGCATTCTGTGGGGTAATACTGAACATGGCTCTGAATTTTGACTATTTTACCGAGTAATGGCTAGACCGAACTCCATTCTTCAAGGATTTTTTCTCTTGGTCCCATTTTCTGCAAATATTTTGGATACTGCATTTAGTTCCGCCTATCACAGCTCAAGGGAATGTGTAAACCCAAGGGAGCAAGGTAAAGAATGTAAGTGAGTACATTGAGAATAAATGCAAAGAACTTTATGTACCGGAATGAAATGTAGCTGTAGATGAGAGCACAGTAGGTTTCAAAGGAAGAATTCAATTCAAGTGTTAAAATCCGAAGAAGCCTACAAAGTGACGCCTAGGAATTTTTTTGTCTGTGTGATTCAGAAAATGGTTATGAGTTTCTTCACATTCCTTATCATAGCAAGACAACAACAGAAAGTCTTATTTGCCCAGATTTGCCATTTACATGTCAGATTGAAACTGTAGGGTAATTCTAAGTAATCCACCATCCTTTCCCCCTCAAAAAATAAATAGGAGCTGGGGAATATGCAGGTGGCAGAAAAATTGGATTAGAAAGGGCTAAACTCTCAAATGTGGTCCTTCCTTTTGAACAACCTAGTTTTATTGTACTTTATGAAAAAAAAAACTGGACCATTCTTGTTTATGTTTCTACAAATATACTCTAAAGGGGTTGTCAGATATGTTAACCATTAGTCTAAGTGGGGAGGAATGCTAATGATAAAACCCCACAGTACTGACATTACATAATGACCGCTGCTCCCATCCTCCCAACTGGCTCTTGTTTAGTTTTGCTGCAGTGGTGACATGCTTGTTTACATGTATGATTACTGCAGCCAATGGTGTTCCCTAAAAAGGAAAGTTACCAGTGATGTTCCATATACAGGCCTGGGCTGATTAACTACATGTAACTTGTATATGGGATATCACTGGGGCTAGAAGAGCCGATGACACCACAGGTCACATAATGTGGCACTAGAATGGCACAATAAGTAAATTACCAAATTAATGCTTGAGTCATGGTGGGATTAAATGTAAAAAATAGAGATAAGCGAATTTATGAAAGTTCAGTTTGGCCGGTTTGCTGAATTTAATCGCTTGGAATTAGTTCGAACTTAACCTTCACCACTAATAATAATAATGATCCTAGCCAAACACTGGTGGCTCAGCAGTTAGTACTGTTACCTTGCACTGCTGGTATCTGTGGTTCAAATCTGACAACATCTACATTGAGTTTATATGTTTGGAGAAACTTGCATTTTATCAGTAGCAGCACATGCAAAGGGGACTACCTAAAGTAGTCATGACTATTCATGAGCTGCAGGCTAGCATCACCCATCCCGCCCTCCAGCCATTGATTGACTGCTGGTCCCCGGCAGAGCATTGCTTTCTGGATGCAGTGGTTGAAATCCCCGCCTCCAGAAACACACGTGCCTTCAGCCAATCACAGCCATTCAATGACATCATTGTCATTGGCTGTGATTGGCTGAAGGCACGTGTGTTTCTGGAGGCGAGGATTTAAAGCCCTTCGTAGAGAAAGCAATGCTCTGCCGGGGACCAGGAGGGAGCGACAGCCTGCAGGAGCACCGCAGAATGCCAGGGGAAGTGAGTAATGAATTTTATTCTTTGCTCCGCTGTATTACCGGCGTATAAGGTGACAGTTGGGGGGTCGTCTTATACGCCCCGTCGCCTTATACGCCGGTATATATTTTTATTGTAACACATTTCTGGATGAATTGCAGGGAAGGGCTTATATATTTAAGCCCTTCCCGACAATTCAGCCCATTGCTTTCAGTGGAACCTGCTGTATTGCCGGCTCCATTGAATTCAATGGGCAAACATCGTTCTTCTCTGCCACAGCTGTTACAGCTGTGGCAGAGAAGAATGATTTGTCTTCTATATGTTCTCAATGGGGTCGGTGCTGCTGCCGCCAGCCCCATTGAGCGCATATAGAGAAGACAACAGAAATCGCAGATCGCACATAGGTGCGATCTGCGATTTCTATGGCCTAAGAAGGACCGTTGGGGTTCTTGAAACCTAAAATCACTCCTAACACTCTCCCTATAGCAGCTCCGGCACCAACAGCACTTTCCCTGAACTATGTCAGAATGCATCTGTGGTGAGCCGCGGGAGGGCAGATTTTAATACTCGGGTGACACCTAATCTCGCCAGCCACTCACTGCGGGGGGGTGGTATAGGGCTTGAACGTCGCAGGGGGAAGTTGTAATGCCTTCCCTGTCTTTCTATTGGCCAGAAAAGCGCCCAAATTTCTCAGGGAAGAAAATGAAAGTAACCCGAACATCGCGTGGTGCTCGTCACGAGTAACGAGCATCTCGAACACCCTAATACTCGAACGAGTATCAAGCTCGGACGAGTATGCTCGCTCATCTCTAATAATATACTATCATTTGAAAACCTTTTTAATGTCCTTTGTTGTGTATTTTTGCACAAGTATTTATTTGGGAACTTTTGTAGCTATATTGAAAAGTCTGTATAGAAAAATGTCTAAAAAGGGCCTTGCCATTTTGATAAAAACAGCCAATTGTACATCAAAAACTAAAACACTAAGCAAGTAAACATTTTTTTTTGTTTATAGATACCCAACAAAAAATTGCCTTCAGGGGTTTACTGTTTGTTTTTTGAGCTATTTGTTTTATTTTAGGCAGTCAAAAGGGACCACTTTGAGCAATAGCTTCTTGTTGGCTCTGCAGTCATGTGCTGTCAGGACCAGGTAGATATTTTATATTACCGTATATTCTGGCGTATAAAGCGACAGGGCGTATAAGACAACCCCCCAACTGATGCCTTATACGCCTGGAATACGGTGTAAAAAAAAAAAAAAGCAGTACTCACTTCCCCCGTCGTTCTGCGGTGCTGCTGCAGGCTGTCGCTCCCTCCTCGTCCCCGACAGAGCATGGCTTTCTGGATGCGGGGCTTGAAATCCCCGCCTCCAGAAAGCTAATGCTTTGATTGGCTAACTCACGCAGCGTCAGCCAATCACAGCCATTCAACATTGAATGGCTGTAATTGGCTGACGCCGCGAGAGTTAGCCAATCACAACATTAGCTTTCTGGAGGCGAGGATTTCAAGCCCCGCATCTAGAAAGCAATGCTCTGTTGGGGATGAGGAGGGAGAGACAGCCTGCAGCAGTGCCACAGAACGCCAGGGGAGGTGAGTACTGCTTTTTTTTTTTTTGACACTTTTTTTTTTTTATAGCCGGCGTATAAGACGACCCCCGACTGCAGAGCACTTTTTTCAAAGTTAAAAGGTTGTCTTATACGCTGGAATATACAGTACGTCTTTCCTTTTCAGTTGTAGAATACATAAAGTTATATTTAATTAGTAGACAAAGTCTTCTCTATTATACAACTCAGCGTGGAACTGTAAATGGATTATAACTTCAATTTACCTATGAAGAACAAGTGTATATAGAGCTGATTATTATTTGCGTTGCATTACATTAAAAGGAAATAAATACATAAAATAGTAAATAAACAATTCTGGGTACTGTAATAACTCAGGCAGTAGATACAATATTTGTAATCACAGTACAAAGTACTGTTATTGTACAATATTGCTGAGAACTGTGTGTACATAACAAAGTAGAGGAGATGTTCACTTTAGTAAGTGATAGTTTAATTTTTGATGCAAGTATTATCGTATTTCTGCAAGCTTAAATGCCCTCTGGCTGTGGAAGAAAAAATACAAAACAGACGCAGTGCTAATTTAATTCTGTAGCAAGTTCTCCCTCATAGAGAAGTAACATCAAAGGCAATCTAAGAATATCAAATTAAAGCCATCCATCATGCTTGTTGCACTGCACTATTCAAGCTGCCTCTGCTGACACCAGAGAGAATTCAGCCTTCACAATGGGATGAAAATGCAAGTATTTTAAGCTTAAAATTAGACTGTATTTCAGCAAATTGAATGATTGGTAACGGTGGGAACATGACAAGTCTTCTTTTGGGTTATTAGGAGCTTAAATTCATCCTTTTAAAAATAATTTGTAAGCTTACTTGTTTTGTCTTTTAACAAGTGGAACTCCTTACTTCCATACCAAATAAATCATTTAGGTAAAACACTTACTATATACTGTATTTGGCATATAAATAAGACTATAGTCATTGTCATGGCAGATGTCAAGCTCATTAATAACTGTGCAGCTATTAAGGTAGTAAATGACAGTCTGTATTTGCTTGTGACTTCATCTGTAATGATAATACCTTTTAGCATATAGCTAGGCGTTCTAAAGACATCTTGCCATTGTACAAAGAGTATATTATCAATTAAAGCGGGGCATAGACAGTTTGATGTTTCTGTAAGGGACTCATGCTAAAGGGTTAAAGAGTTGTCATAAGAACAAACTGGAAAAGATGCACTAAAAATTGCACTAGATTGTTGCATGTGCCAAAATTTGCAGAGGAACAGAGCATGCCCAAAGGAAATTATTGATATGCTGAGGTTTGCATATAAAGAGGTAGTTTTTGCTGTGTAGAAAAGAAGGGGGTGCGATACCAAGGAAGGGGAGGCTGTTGACAGAGAGAGGGACAAGGAAGAGAGAGGGATGCTGAGCTAGGCTAGGCTGAGTATTGGGCTATGGGGAAACCCTGAAGAATTATCCCACAGCTCTGAGCAAGAGAGAGCCAACTAAACTTGGCAAGGACATGAAAAGAAAAGATTGGAGAGTTAGTTGTTAATTATTTGTAAGTGAGGTCAGCCTCAGAAAAATACACCAGGTGTCAGGAGCGTAACTAAAGGCTCAGGGGCCCTGATGCAAAACGTGAGCTGGGGCCCCCCCTCTATCTGTACCCGTACCCATACCTAAACCATGTTGCACAGAGACATAACGTGAAGCTTCTGGGCCCCAATGCAAAACCTGTAACAGAGCCCCCAACTATAATGCTTTATTCATAGTACTGGACTCCCTATATGGAGAAGAGAGGCCTTATGGGCCCCCTAAGGCTTCTGGGCCCGGGTGCAACTGCATCCCTTGCACTCTCTATAGTTACGCCCCTGCCAGGTGTGCACACTAAAGTGAGTGAAAGACAGTCTATTAGCAGGCCTGCTGAAGGAATTAAGGCTTATATTATTCAGATACTAACATTGGCAACTTTCCGGTACCCAAACCTTGATTGTGGACAGGGTTAGTTAAAGGGACATTACATGTGTATACAGGAACACGTTCTTTTCTAAGACTATGTTGGGGTGGAGCTCACAAAAGTCAAATTCAGCATGGTATTCTGCCATCTATGTTTCCTTGAGATCGAATTGCTAATAATTGAGTGTTTTTGATAGTTTTTACAACGTATTGCTGTTATTATATACTGTTCACAAAGTGCTGTTATGGTTTAGTTAGCAATAGATAGGGCCTAGACTTCATAGGTGAAAGGTAAACTGCAAACTCATTACTATTGCATTATTGTTCAGTTCTATTATTTTTGTTTCATATAAATCTATATACTTTGGTGATACTTTATGCTGCATCATATCCTGAATCCTGTGTTGCAACACCTCACCTGCAACATTTCTACTCACCCTACCAATCGACATGAGGGTTAGACAGTGTAAGGACACTATGAAAAACTTCCATTCTTGCAATCACCTGATTCTTCTGGTTTCTCATACAAAGGAGTATGGGCACTGATGGTAAAACAGAATGCTGCCTGAGGACCGGACAATGCTTCACCACTCATAAATTTTGTTGAGACATTTCTTCATGTAAGTCACAATTTTCAAATCAGTGCATTTATGCTATGCTATTGTCCTCTCTGAAATAATTTAAGGACAGGTACTGGAATTGCAACACAGCAATAAGTCTTTTCAACTTTGGTCTTCTGGCCTACAAACAGAGTTGGTGGTGGTATTGGCACTGAGTACGTTTGTGCACTTTCTAGGAACCACAAAACACAGGTCACTCTACTTGCCCTTCCATTCACCTTGTAGGTATATAAACTGGCACTTTACTTGGAGACTATGCTGCCTTGCACCACTAACTCAGCACTCTTCAGTGGCTCCTGTCAAAATCCTCTTGGACTTTGTAGTCCCTGATAACATGCAACTTCTTTGCTCTACTTCACACTACACTGAGAGCGCAGAAGAAGACTACTGTATATATTGTTCTCTGTGACATGTAGGCAGCACAACATTCAATGTTGCATGCACCCCCACATTGTCTACCACCTTGGCATTCCTATAGCAACCTGGACATACTCCACGCAGACCTTAAAGTACTAACTAGAGATGAGCGAACGTACTCGGTAAGGGCGATTTCGCAATCGAGCACCGCGATTTTCGAGTACTTCACTATTAGGGTGAAAAGTACTCGGGTGCGCTGTGGGTGAGCGGGGGGTTGCAGCGGGGAGTGGGGGGGAGAGGGAGAGAGAGAGGGCTCCCCCCTGTTCCCCGCTGCTACCCCCACTCCCCTCTGCAACCCCCCGCCCCACAGCGCACCCAAGTACTTTTCACCCGAGTAGTGAAGTACTCGAAAATCACGGTGCTCGATTGCGAAATCGCCCTTACCGAGTACGTTCGCTCATCTCTAGCACCAACCCTTCACAAAGATATTTGTTTTGAATGTAAATGTGTATTTAAATAAAGACATACACTACAAATAAAGGAGATTTCTTACTGTTACTCAATACGCCAATAGGCAAGCAAATTACCGTTAAGACATCAAAATACTGCACCTAGCTCCGGATTGGCACAATTTCTCCCATTGGGATCACGAAGAAGACCCCCTATTCGATTTCTTCTAGCTGCCTTGATGTGGTGATGTCATTAAACCATTCTTGCCTTGTTCCTATTATGTGAGTCTTCCAATCTTTGGGGTTTACACTCCTTGTTGCTAAACAATTAAAATATGGCAAAGTATTTTTGTAGATGAGGAATGGAGGAGGGGAACACTGACTAGACAAATTTGTGTTAGCTTTCTTATAGAATGTGGTCCAATTAATATGGCAGAAAATCTGTTGATGTGCATATAGTAGGGGTGAAAAAAATAGGGCAATTAAAGCAATAATGATGCAACATATATAATGCAGATACTGTAATATTATGTCTTTTTTGCTTCATTTCTTTCTTGAACATATTCACTCCAAAATTCTTTATGCTTCTGTTTTCATCGCAGCGTAGCTTGCGAATGCAGCAGACAAACTATATTTTAGCGGCTCATAAATTAATTTGTATTGTTCATTCTCCATTTACTTCTGAAATGAAAAAAATATGCATTTACTATGACTTTCCATGGTGTTCTTTTCATTTTCCTTTCTTATTTGAATGCCAATGTACTGTTTTAGTTGTCATTGTCTATTACAGAGGCGTTATTTGTTTACTGCACAAATTGTCCAATGCAAGTGGGGAAAAAAATTGACTTGGCCTTGTGCTTCATTTGTGCTGACATGTCTTTGAGCTAAATGACGTGGTCACTTATGGAAATAGGAGGGAGGGTATAATAGGTTATGGAGGGAGAAATAGTCAATGTAAGAGACAAAATAAGTGAAAGCCATTTCAGATATCTTAGTGATGCAAGTTATTACTTTGCCTTGTTATAAATAAATGTACTTTGCATTTCTCGTTTCAGGAAAAAAAAAGCCATAGAGAGAAGCATTTGCGCGCCTCGTGAGACTGCCTCGCTTTTTAGTTTGTGAACAATGTTCTACTGTTCTAATCCAAGTGCACTTGATTTGACCTCTTTACTATAGTAAAAAAACAAATGTGTGAATAAGTAATTTGCGCATGAGATTAGCGATTAAGAAACAAAATAAATAACAGAAATTCAACATACACAAAAAGGTCGATTGCAGTAACCAGAAACGTGGAATTTCAAAAAGACTAAATGTAAAATTCAACAATACAAGGATGATAAATAGTGCATACCTCCTTACACATTTGTAGGCTAAGTGGCTGACTCTAAATGTTCTTTGATTAACACTGACAGTACCCAGGGTTATCTCTGCAGAATGGATCACAGAAAGAAAAACACAACAAAACAAGGCTCTACCCTACTGTTGCCTATGAGATCCATTCCCCATTACAAAACCCTCTGTGTGAACCCAAAGAGTTGTGCCACCAGTAGAATACTACCAAGAAAGCATTCCACTGTTTTGGAGAACATACCAGCACCCATCACAGAATGTTAAAACCTTTGAACTTATGATCATACAGTGACTGTCCAGTAGATTTTGTTACTAGCCAATAGTGTCTTTCATAACAATCAGCTGACACAATGTTTCTTTCTCAAAATTGATTCAGATGTGGTGGATTTGCTGTGGATTTTGTGCAGCCGAAAAATCTGCAGCAAAATCCATACTATTTGACACGAGTTTACAGCAGACTTCACTCCTTCAATTGAAAATTTGAATGCACACTTAAACCAACAAGCCATAAAGTTTGATTGTTAGCATAAAAGGGTTGTCCCATAAAATGAACTAATCCTCTATTTTAAGGATAAAGGATAAGTATCTAATCATCGGTGTTCTATTTGCTGTAAATGTGTCCCCGAACAAATGGGTGGCCATCTATGCACAGTTCAGTTATCTCCAACCATCACATTCCCAGATGTTTGATCTTATACACCTAACCTGAAAATGTCCGCAACCTGAGGTTTTGATGACGACCAAGGTAATACAGCATGTTGTCATGGACCAGTACCTAGGAATGCTTCCACAGGAATTGAGGAAGGGAGTGAGCCATAGCTCCCCATTGGCTCTACTCCTCACAGTGACTCTCCTACAACTTGGAACAGAAGCAGCAGTGGATGAACTGTAAGTGCTCAATCCTGTGTTTCTGTATTCTGTTACTCTACAGTCATACACAGTTGGGCAGGCAGCCCACTATGGTTCTTATACACAAATCTGACAGCATGTAGTTAATTTGTCCTTGGCAGTGACCGGTCCTGTGTATAATGAAGTGCAATAGCCATCCCACTGAATTTTCCAGGTGTCATAAATGGCCAGTTCACCCCTGTGGGCTGTATTCATAGCTATCATGGGCTGTATGCAGCCTATAGGCTGCAGACTAGGCACCCTATTACTATAGCACCCCAGAGTGGGGTCCCTCAGCACTGCTACAGTCACTTTGTGAAATTGTGTGTATATATCTTTAAATATGTTAACTTTTGTGTGTATCATTTTAAATATGTTAATTGGGTGTGTCTATGCAAGCAAACCCTGTGTGAGTTGGCAGATTCATCCAAACCTGCTCTCACACATGCCCATTACCACTAGCTAGTTCATGGATTGGATGGTTAGTTTTCCCCTAGCTCAGGATTGAGTGAGTGTTGATGAATAAAAGGTAGAGAGTGGGCAGGGTTAGTCAGTCCAGGCCTGGAAAGAGTGTAGTCTAGGGGAGCCTGAGATAGACACCAGGGAGGAACAAGGAGAACATCCACGACAGCCAGTGTGGTGGAAAGCCAGAACATCCTGTTACGGCACTCTGCCCCCCCCCCCCCCCCGAGCGCCAGGTGGGGTGCCCTGAACTTCCTGCACCCCACTGTCCCTGCCTACTTGCCTGGGCCCTGGCTAACCCCAGGCGGACAACTGGACGGCGGTCCCTGCACTGGCTAGGGACCTGGCGACTGACAAGAAGAAACTAACTGATGGGGGGACAGAGTGCCGACAGAGAGGCAGATAGAAGGGACAAAAGGTTTCGATAACGACTTATGGAACACCCTGCGAACCCTCCTTTTGAGATTTCCGGAGGACCGGTACACCTTCTGTCCAACCCTGTACGGCTCAGATACAGACAGACTCTTTTGCACTTCCTTCCATCCCCCTGCAGCACATCGGTGGCGACCTCAGCAGCAGGACAGGCAGACAGGGTAGGAAGGGAAGTCAGACCATGGGGACTGAGCGCGGTATCAACTGAGCAGAGAGGAAGGGGAGCAAGATGGCTATGGCAGGATGGTCCCCACTGGGTCAGCTCCCCAGTGGCCCAATCGAATTGGGGGTTGTGCAACGCCAGCCACGGCATCCCTAGTACCATGTCTACCGACATTTTCTCCATCACCAGGAATGATAGATCTTCCGAGTGGCGGCCCCCCACCGTGAACTGTAACACGGGGGTCATCCATCGTACCAATCCCGAAGCAAGAGGGGTAGCATCAATGCTAGTAAAACAAATTGGCGTCTTCAGCACAACAAATTCAGCCATCAGGGGCCTAACGAAACGCATGCTTATCAGGTTAGCGGCTGCTCCGGAATCAATAAACGCCTGCCCTGGGCGGGAGAAGTTCCGGAATCTAACGTGGCAAGATACCAGAAGTTTAGGACGTACCTGTAGTCCTAGGCGATCCTCCCTGCAATCGCCTAGGACTTGGAGTCTTTCTGCCGATTCGGACTGTGGGCGCTGAGGCCTCAGGGGGCAGGTTATCACCCAATGTCCAGCTTTCCCGCAGTAGAGGCAGAGGTGATGCAATAAACGAATCCGGCGTCGCTCCTTGGGGTCAAGCAGGTCCATTTCCATAGGCTAGGGAACAGAGACTGGTACGGAAGAGGAGGGAAAAGGAGAAACGACCTCCCTGACTCTACGAGACTGTCTGTCTTGCTTCCCAGCCCTGAGCCTCCTATCTGCCTTCACCGCTAGCTCCATAGCCTCCTTTAAGGACCTGGGAACGGGATGGGAAATCAATAGTTCTTTAACCGCGTCCGAGAGACCCTGCAGAAAAATGTCTTTCAGAGCGCTATCGCTCCATGCAGTATCACCCGCATAGCGTTTGAAATTGGAGCAATAATCCTCCACACAAAGCGACCCCTGATGCAACGGCAACAGCCGAGAAACCGCCAACCCCACATGGTCCAGTTCATCGAAGATACCCTCGAGTTCCTGGAAAAAGGAGTCTACCGACTGCAGGCCGGGGGAACCCTCGGGAATGGAAAAAGCCCAGGTCTGGGCAGAGCCCCACAGCAGGGACATTATAAGCCCGACCCTCTGGGCCTCCAACCCGGAAGAACGGGGACGCATCCGAAAAAACAACCGACACGCCTGTTGAAAAACAAAAAACTTGTTCCTCTCCCCAGAGAACACCTCGGGAAGAGGGCATTTGGGTTTGGGACTGGTTGAGGCGTCCCGCCCCTGCGACAACACCCACTGCTCCTGGGCCACCATGCGAGCTGATAAATCCTGGATCACAGGCACCTGGGCTTGCAGCTGGGTTGTGAGGGAGCTGATCACCTCCATGGAAAAAAAAAAACAGTTTAAAGGGCCAGTTATTATGTTACGGCACTCTGCCCCCCTGAGCGCCAGGTGGGGTGCCCTGAACTTCCCGCACCCCACTGTCCCTATGTTACGGCACTCTGCCCCCCCGAGCGCCAGGTGGGGTGCCCTGAACTTCCCGCACCCCACTGTCCCTATGTTACGGCACTTTGCCCCCCCGAGCGCCAGGTGGGGTGCCCTGAACTCCCGCACCCCACTGTCCCTGCCTACTTGCCTCGGCCCTGGCTAACCCCAGGCGGACAACTGGACGGCGGTCCCTGCGCTGGCTAGGGACCTGGCGACTGACAAGAAGAAACTAACTGATGGGGGGACAGAGTGCCGACAGAGAGGCAGATGGAAAAGACCAACAGGACTTACAAGGCAAAGCAAGGTTGGAGATGGAAGCTGACAGGCAAACTAGTAGGAGACTGACTAGCAACTAGCACTGACTGAGACAGGCTGACTAGATGCAAGCAGAACCAATAACTGGCAGTGAGCTCAGGTCACTGCCAGCCTTATAAACAAAAGACTCTGCCCCGGGGCGGAGAGTGGGAGGAGCCAGCTCCCCCACTACTGCACAAGAGAGGTGGAGGAGTGCGGGCGGCGCCCTATGGGCAGACACGTCCACGCCGCCGAACACCAGCCGCACCACATCGCCGGGAGAGCCCCGACGTCAGGGCTCCAGGACGCCGGAGCCGACGCCGGGGCGGCGCGCACTGACCGTGGGACCCTGCGCCACCCTGCATGGTAACACATCCAAAGTGTGAGTACTCAAATTACAAGAAATGTTTAGAAGAGAGAGAAGAGATAGAGAAACAGAACAGGAAAGAAAAGAAATCAGGGCAGCAAGTCATAATCAATGTAATAGTCAATACCAGGGAGCAAAGCCTGAAGATAATGTCAGTCCCCTGAGAAAGGTTCTGAAACAATCAATGTTGGAAAGTAAAATTTTAAGTTTTCATCTGCTTCAAGTGAATGTACTGTAATCTGTGTAATCACTCGACAGAAACTGCCCTTACAAGGGTATCTAATGACATACTGACAGCCAAATCGAGGAGCGATTACTCCCTACTGATCTTCCTCGACCTTTCCACAGCATTTGACACTATTGACCACAAACTCCTCCTCAGTATGCTACGCTCCATTGGCCTAAAGGACACTGCTCTCTCCTGGGTCTCCTCCTACCTATCTGACCGCTCTTTCAGTGTCTCCTTTGCTGGCTCTACCTCCCCTCCTCTTCCACTTGCTGTAGGGGTCCCCCCAGCGCTCGATCCTCTGACCCCTTCTTTTCTCTACCTACACAGCTCCTATTGGACAAACCATCAGGAGATTTGGCCTCCAATACGACCTGACGACACCCAGCTATAGACCTCTTCCCGTGACATCTCTGCACCTTTCCTCCAAAACATCACCGACTGTCTGTCCGCTGTCTCTAACACTATGTCCTCTCTCTACCTAAAACTAAACCTCTCTAAAACTGACTTACTGGTATTTCCACCCTCCACTAACCGACCTCATCCTGACATCTCCATCTCAGTGTGTGCCGCCACCATAACTCCTAGACAACATGCTCGCTGCCTTGGGGTCATATTCGATTTTGATCTCTCTTTTACCGCCTACATCCAATTTCTGGCCCGAACATGTCAGCTGCACCTCAAGAACATCGCAAGAATCTGCTCTTTTCTCACTGTGGGCACGTTAAAAACGCTTACTGTTGCCCTCATCCACTCACGGCTTGATTATTGCAACTTGTTGCTGATTGGCCTCCCCTGCACCAGACTCTACCCTCTCCAATCTATCCTGAATGCGGCAGCCAGGCTCATCTTCCTGTCCAGCCGCTACTCGGACGCCTCTGCCCTGTGCCAGTCACTGCACTGGCTGCCCGTTAAATGCAGAATTCAATTTAAACTTGCTACCTTCATCCACAAAGCCCTACACAGCGCAGCACCACCCTACATCGCCTCCCTCATCTGAATCCATCAACCAGCCCTGGCTCTCCGCTCTGCTAACGAAACCGGACTGAGCGCCCCTGTAATTCGAACTTCTCATTCCCACCTCCAAGACTTCTCCAGAGCAGCACTGGTCCTCTGGAACGCACTACCAAAGGCTACCCGAGCAATCCAGGACTCGCAGATCTTCAGGCGTGCTCTAAAAACGCACCTCTTCAGGGAGGTATACCGCATTCCCTAAACAAACCTATCTGTACTCCCCTGATAACATGCTCCCTGACTTACTGACTGCAATGCTTGCTAGTCATCATAAACCGCTCCTGCAGTCATACCGTTTCTGCCGTCACACGGCTAAATGTCTGACCATTGTCTATGTGTATAGCATCCCTCACTCTCCACCTCGCCATACCGTGCACATCTCCAGCCCTTTACCTTCTTTATCACCCCATTACCTATAGTATGTAAGCTCGTTGGGGCAGGACCCTCACCCCTATTGTTTCCATCAACTGATTACTATGTAACCGTGTAATGTTTGTACTTTTGTCTTTCTGTATCCCCCCTGTGTATGTAAGCGCTGCGGAATATGTTGGCGCTATACAAATAAAGTTTATTATTATTATTATCACTGCAAGTTTTCACAAATTCTCCCTCTCTCCCTGCAAATAAAGACTTAAATTGTTTTCATTATGTACATCTGCTTCCTGGAGTGCTTCCCAACAACCACACAACACTACAAGTGAGCAAGGACTACTACCTCTATTATTATTTAGTTCTCCAGATTTTATATTTTATTATTTTTGTCTAGAATGGGTCCCTACCCATATATGGACTGGCATCATGACAAACCAACACCTTTCCCTACACGACTCTGCAGTAAACCCCACTAAGGCATCACCATCTTTCCCTGCCTGACCACAAGTGCAGCAAGTGTTAATATCTGCCTATATTTTTACCACTGTGCAGTTAGACCTCAAGACCGGCATTTTTCCTCTCTGCCAGGAGGAGCAGAGCCACCATGACTACCATCTCATTTTCCCTCGCTGCTTAACACCGCCTAGGTCTGAGTTGCTGCACTACATACTTTCCTTAGGCATTGTATAGAATACCTAGGCATTATACAGAATGACAAGTACTATTTTAGGCAAAAGAAAGTCACAAAAAGGTCTTTACTGGAAAAAAAAAGATATGTAAAAAATGTATCAAGAAATACAAAACTAGCACTGACCTAGCGGCGTGCAATGCCCAAGTCTCAGAGTCCTTCGAGGGCCGGCAGCAGTGAGTGAGCCCTCTTCTCTCTCACTCTCTCTTTTTCTGACTTGAAGCTGTTGGAAGAAAGGAGCTGGGTGGATCCTGACTCTTATTCCAATGTGCCCCGGCAGCCGAAGATAACTCACATCCCGTTACCATGTACGTAGAGTCCCACTGACAGATGGTGAGCCAGACCTGTCCAGCCTTGCATTTTGCTATCCTTTGCTTTACGTTTTATGAATATTGAAGTCAAAGAAGAACAAACTGGACAACTAATGCAAAACATGTTTCTTAATTAAGCAAACCTGCCTGAACATGAGAAATGTTGCTTAGAAGCCACCCTAAAAAGATAACTATTTGCTGTTGAATCAAACTATCTCTATTGTTTCTTAATGTCCCCATCCCGTCTGTTTATCCGAATCTACCAGAAATTGTGTTTAAGAAATTGTCTGGAGAGTTTACTTTTAGTCAAGCTTTCTGTAATTTTTTTTACTCCTAGATATCATATGAAGCCGATGCATTTTCTAAATACTCGAAGGAGTGTTTGAGTGGTGGTTATTTCCTGGAAAAGATTTTTTTTGTTCTTCCTTACAATATAGTGCTGATGAAGTTTAACCAGAAATGTAAATGCGGCTGTAATTTCCTTTGTTAATCTAAGGCTTTCCATCCTTATCGCTTTGTTTACTTCTACTAAAACTTAAGGCTAAGAGGAAATAAAGGCAAGAGTGTCATTTCTAAGCCTCTGTGAAAAGCATTTCCCTCTATATTGTGCCGTACAATGCACAGCTGTGAGCAATATAAACTCATCATTATGGAGGAGAGACAAGCTAGCCTGCTCTCTTCCTGATACCTATCACATCGAAGCACCTGCAGTCATTGAATTTTTTATGCATACTTTTATCGCTAAGTATATATCTGAGGATAAAAAGCACAAAGTCTGCAGATTATAACGAGAAGAGGCGCATTAATCTCATATTTCTATATTTCCTGGTTTGCACATCTTTCATGAGAATACTGGCAATTAGAAGGATACCATTTTTCATTCTTAACTTTATCTTTGTCAAGGTAATGAGTATAAATGGTGTGCATTATAGTCTTCTAAAATATAGCAGCGTGCAATCCTTCTTCCACCTGCTCATTTGGATTGATTACGATTGCTTTCTGTGCAAAGTTTCTAAATAGCTCAATGACGGCGCTCTTAAGCTGAGTTCAGGGCGTCGTGTGTTTGTTAATGCGAGAGCTTCCTCTTGCATTTCGTAAAAGTAAATAGGGAGAGAAGTCGCATTTCTACTTGACTCTTTTCAAACTTACTTAATTGAAAATAAAATGCTGAGAACTTACAGCAATACGTCAAAATTAAAGCATCTCTAAAAACAAAACTATTTTTCGAGGGTTTCACTTCCATTCAACACACTAAAGTTTAAGCAGAAACATTGATATTTCTTCATGTTTTACATGCTTTACTATATGATTGTTCTCAGTAAGAGAAACCAAGTAACTTTGTCGATATGATACCTTTTAATGGCTGACAAAAATACATGATGTTATAGTGAGCTTTCCAACCTACGCAGGGTTCTTCCTTGGGGTTTAAATGGAATAGATCCCAAGAGGCATATATGTACATACTTACATATATATATGACAAGGCACAGACATGCTGGGATTAATTTGCACTTAAAAAAATACCAGAACAGGATAGGCAGAGGTGTTACTACTTAATTAGTCCACTGATAAGGGAAGTGAAAGTTTTATGGTCTCGGAATTGGTTTTAGGGGGTAACCAGGCCAGCATGTTATCTCTAAAATAAGTATTTACTAGAGATGAGCGAGCACGCTCGTTTATGGCTGAGCATCGGTATTCTCGAGTAACTGATTACTTGATTACTCGTCCGAGCAAATGCGGAGGGACGGTGGGGGGGGAGCAGGGAGGGGGAAAAGAGATCCCTCACTCCCCCACGCTCCCCCCGCAGCCCCCCGCATTTGCTCGGACGAGTAATCAGTTACTCAAGAAGACCAATGCTGTAACAGAGCAGCAAAGGAATTCTTCATCCCTGCAGGGAATAAAGAATTCCCTACCACAGCTGTCACAGATGAAAGCTGCGGTAAGGGATCCAGATGCTGGCATCCTGTAATTCTTTTTCAGGGAAGGGCTTTAAAAACAAGGAAAAGTGGTGTTAAAAATAAAAAAAAATCATACTCACCTTCCTTCAGCTGCCGGGGCTCAGCGTCGTCCTCTCTGCGCTGTCCCTAGCTCTGTAAAGCAGTTCTTTCAGTAGGTGGGGATTTAAAATCCCGCCTGCTGAAAGAGCTGCTTCTGATTGGATGAGACGCTCAGCCAATCAGAAGCAGCTGTCTTTGATTGGCTGAGAACCTCAGCCAATCACAGGCAGCTCTCACTGAATGACTGACAGGCAAGAGCTGCTTGTAATTGGCTGAGCGCCTCAGCCAATCAGAAGCAGCTCTTTTAGCAGGCAGGGATTTTGAATCCCCGCCTGCTGAAAGAACTGCATTGCAGAGCCGGGGGCAGCGCAGAGAGGATGCGGCTGAGCCCCGGTAGCTGAAGGAAGGTATGATTTTTTTTTAACACCACTTTCCTTGTTTTTTTTCTAGGGAAGGGCTTATATTTAAAGCCCTTCCCTGAAAAACAATTACAGGATGCCGGCAGCTGGATTCCCTACCGCAGCTGTCATCCTTGACAGCTGTGGTAGGGAATTCTTTATTCCCCACAGGGAGAAAGAATTCCTTTGCTGCATCTGTCACAGATGTGGCAGGTGCAGCAGGGAATTCTTTTTCCTCACGGAGATGAAGGAAACATCTGCCGCATGCAGCAGATGTGCTCTTCATCCCCCGCAGGGACACGGCAGCGGCGGACAGATAAGTATTTTTTTTTTACAACAAAATTTCTAAGAGCTAATATTTAAAGCTCTGAAAAACAAATCAGGGGTGCCAGCAGATCAATGTCTTCAATGGAGCTGCCGGCAGCAGCCATGGCTCCATTGAAGACAATGTGTGCATTCCCTATAGTGCACGCCTGTCCCATCTTTGCAGGCGCATGCCTGTAAAGCACCGACATGTGCACACACCATAGGGAAGGCATTGGTTTTAATAGCAGCGTGTTTTTGTGCGCGCATATGCACGCACAAAAACACGCTCGCGTGAAGCCACCCTAACTGTGTTTTTTTTAGGTGATAGAGTGGGTCCAAAGCAAGATGGGATAATCTGTTGAAATGACACAGAATGATGTTAATGACCTCTATATGACAGCATTCATGTTAACCACGAGTAAGCTAAAATTGAACAGAAGTTTACATTTTTTTTAATGCCAACATTCAAGCTTGTACCCAGAATGAAACGCAAACAAAGCATCGACATCAATACAAAATGGCCTTCACTGCTGCATAGAATCCCTATGGCGCTTCTCTGATTCCTGTTTTTTTTTTGTTGTTTGGAAAAAAGTCATAAATGGATAATTTACATAACTTTACAGTGAGTGATGTGAATATTTTTCTGTGCATATTTTATACTCTAATCTTTATACTGCGTGAGCATCGGAGGATATAAAAACAGCATGGTCTGTTCAAAGCTGTAGGCTACTCCTTGGTCAATGCCAATTTTGTTTCACATTGTAGATTTTCACCGCTTATCACTGGAGTTATTAGTACTTGTTATTGGAAGCATTCCTAAAGTTCACAGATTGGGCATACTTATAGATGTGATAGACTGGGTAGACTATTTACAAGCACCAAAGTCAACTAAATGGATGAAATTATTTAAACAGAAAACTTTTAATTTGCTTGTAAAAGTTCTTTCACATTGTTTCTCCCCAATCAGTGTTGAACCGCATACTGAAACTATTGTTTTGCTAAAAAAAGATAAAAATTTAAGGGGAATATGAATATGGGCCAATAACTCCACACTGATAATCATCTTTTGCCATCTGGATTAAATGCCTCCTGATATCTTCATTTTTACTTAGAACTATTTCAAACACATTCATTCTTCATTAGACAAGCGACTCATTTTTATTTTCATTCAGTCTTTGGTACGGAGAAAGAATATGTCTCCAAGCTTTTGTTAAATACGCACAATGGCTTGATTAGAAATGAAGTACAAATAAGTTCAGTAGTTTAATCTTCCGACGCAATCTCCTTTTGTGTGAAGTGACAGCAATGATTAGAAGAAACAAAGAAAATTATAAAAGACAGATTACATTTTAGATAACATATCTGCAATCACTTTCCTGCTCAGGGTATCTCTGAAAGGTCTTTCCTATTTAATAGCAAGAAGTAAAGTCTCAGTTTTAACTACTGAATTTCCAAAAAGAGTTACAGAAGTTGATCTTTAAACATGGACTCCTCGTTTCTGGTATAGTTTGCTTGCAAGTAAGGGTCCTTTTAGACAAGCCGATTCTTGTTTAAAAGAGTGAACGAGCGAGTGACGTCACTACTAGCTCATTTGCTCTCGTTCAGCCTATTTAGACAGGCAAACACTTTTTTGGCTCGTTAAAAAGAGCATCGTCCAATATTGTTCAGACTTTCACATTCACTACATTAGTGAATGTGAAAGACTCAATGACCACTGATACGCCTTTTGATGGCCTGTATTGGTGGTCTATAAATGAAGAAATATTGCTCGTCGATCTCTCTTCATACACTGTGGGTGCCAGCTGTTTCTTATGGCTGACTCCCGGCGGCAACAGCTCCGATCAGCCACGTGGCTGATCGGAGCTGTTAACCCTTTAAATTCCCAAATGATGTCCGGGGGTCCTGTACAGCCGCCTATGATAAGATCGCAGGTGTCATGGCAGCCAGGGGCCTTCTGAAAAGTCCCAGGGCTGTCTTAACAGAATGCCTATTAAGCTATCCCCGTGGGGTGGCTTGATAGACTGCCTGCCCGATAGCAGTATGATGTAATACTATTGCATTACATTATACTGCAGGAGCAAAGTATCTCAAGTTGCTATTCCCTCTAAAAAAAAAAAAAGAAAAAGAAGAATAATAAAGTTTTACTAATTATTAATTTAAAAAAGCAACAAAAGTTAAAAAAAATCCTTTTGCCGTATTTATAATAAAAGAATCAAAATAATAAAACAAAAATACATATTTGGTATCGCTGCGTATATAAAAGTCCAATCTATCAAAGTAATGCACTATTTACCCCGTACGATGAACGTCAGAAAAAAATAAAGAACGCAAGAAATGCTTTTTTTAAGTCACCCTGTCTGCTAGAAAAAATGCAAAAAAAGCGATCAAAAAGTCGTATGTATTCTGCAATGGTACCAACGGAAACTACAGGACATCCTGCAAAAAATGAGCCCTTGAATTCGTGAATGGGTGAGTGAGTGCTGCCTCTGATTGGCTGAGTGCTGGGACCAATCAGAGGCAGCTCTCAGCTATTGAATGACAGCTGCCTCTGATTGGTCCCTGCGCTCAGCCAATCAGAGGCAGTCCATTCAGCAGGTGGGGATTTCGCCTGCTGAATACTCCTCACAGCAATGCAGGAGAAGAGCCAGCTGGACGCGGCTGAGCCCCGGCAGCTGAAGAAAGTTGAGTATACATTTTTTTTTTATCACCATTTTTTCTTGTTTTTCAGGGAAGGCCTTATATTTAAAGCCCTTCCTTGCAAAACAATTACTGGGTGCCAGCAGCGGGATCCCCTACTGCAGCTGTCATCTGTGACAGCTGCGGTAGGGAATTCTTTATTCCCTGCAGGGATGAATAATTCCTTTGCTGCATCTGTCACAGATGTGGCAGGTGCAGCAGGGAATTCTTTTTCTATGCAGGGATGAAGAAAACATCTGCAACAGATGTGCTCTTCAACCCCGTGGGGACACGGCAGTGGCGCACAGGTACGTTTTTTTTACACTAAAATTCTTGTTTTTCAGGGAAGGGCTTATATTTAAAGCCCTTCCCTGAAAAATAATTATGGGGTGTTGGCAGACCATTGTCCTATCTTTACAGGCACGCAACTGTAAAACACGGAGATGTGAACACACCATAGGGAAAGCATTGCTTGTAATAGACACGTGTTTTTGTGCACGCGTATGCACGCACAAAACACGCTTGTCTAAAGCCACCCTAAGGGTGACTTTATAAGGGACAACTGTTGTCCAAATAGTCCTTCGATTAAGCAAACAGTTGTTCCATGTAGACAAGGTCACCAACAGGATGGTGAGTGAGGATTCATTCACTAGTCTGTAGTTGCTTTGTTTCAACTCACTGAAAATAGTCACTGGTTGATTAATCTCTTAGTAACAAAGCCTGTTTGTGGAATAATGACCAACTAATTTTTCAGTTTTTTCCATTGCAGAATTCCGGGAGCCATAACTTTTTAATTTTTCTGTCGACATAGCAGTATGAGGGCTTGTTTTTTGAGGGGCAAGTTGTATTTTCTAATGCATCACTTTTGTGTACATATAATGTATTGAAGAACTTTTTAGGGTAATTAGAGAAATTCTTTCATTTGTTTTTTTGGATACGGTATTCAGTCTGCAAAATAAATAATGTAATAACATTATTCTCTGGTTCAGCACAATTATAATTTTTTTATGTTTTGCCATATTTGTACAAAAAACACTTTTTTAATAAAGATTTGCTTTTGTGTCGCCGTTATACAGCCGAGCGCTTTGAGCGAAGGATGCAGAAGACAAGTGGGGTGTCCCAGATGTTTTCTGCACGAGGCGCCCGGGTGTTATACAGTCGAGCGCTCCGTGCCGTGTATGGAGAACAGAGCTGGACAGCCTGTTATCAGGGAGCGGGATACAGCTGTATCCTGCTGTGAATCCCTTATTAGGCCTTAGTCAGACAGGCGTTTGTTCGCGCGATTTGCGCATGCGCATGCGATTTGCGCATATATAGAACCAATGGTTCGCTATGGTATCGGTCACATGTCTGCTTTTTATGCGGATATGCGAAAAATTATAGGACACGACGATTCGCAGATCGCGCCTATCTGCGTTCTGCGTTTTATGTGCGCACCAAAATCATTTTTTTCACCGGTCAGTCTAAGTTTCATGCGCATTTTGATGCACACGGCGATTTTTCTCTGGTCAGACGGGCGTTTTGCTGTGACGATTAACGTGGCTAGGTGCAGATTTTTCCCGCGATTTTTCGCCGCCGGTCACGCGATTTGCGCATGCGACATGCGATGCACAAATTGCGCGAAAAAATGCCCGTCTGACTAAGGCCTAAGGCTTATCGTTGTTTTTTTTAGCATGCTGAAAGACAACGATGAGCAACGGGATAACGAAAACTGCACGATGTCAGTGCAGTTACACACAACGATTAATCACTCAAAAGACAGCTTTTGAGCGATAAACATTGTGTCTAAATGGGCCTTTACAATGTTGGATCCCCACCTTAAAGGAAGGGTAAATGCAGCTCCTTTTGTTATTTTAGCACAGTAGGACCTATAGGGGGGAAATGATGTCTGGTAACCAGAAAACCCTTTTAATCTCAATAATAATATGTTACATAAAGATCTTTAGGTGAGATTTATGAATATTACCACTAGGACATGTTTTGACCAAAATGTCTTGTTAGCATAATTAGCTTTTTAGGTATATTTTGGGTGTTTTCAAATCTCATAAAATAAATGGAGTACTCCACGAACAAATGACCACACTTGGTTTCCTAGCGTAATCAAGCAACTTCTTTCATTTAATTCAGTCGCCAGCAGAAATATGCACACACACACACACACACACACACATATATATATATATATATAAAGGACAATTTGCAATGAGGCTTGGACACGCCTCACTTGTAATAATTATAATTTATTATAATTCATTTATTATCAGTGGTTATTAAGACTAAACAATTATGTTGCCAGGCAGATTTCTCAAAGGCCAAGAGTTGCCCCGTATAAAGGTACCTTTAGAAAGTTGAAATGAAACTGCCTGATCCTTATCTCCTTCAACAGGATAGTCAGGAGGCCCTTATACACATTAAATAATTGACTGGTCCCACCGAAATTGACCGAATTTTGACCGAAGTTTAACATGTATAGGCACCCATAATAATAGGTTATTTAGTTTTTAATTGGCCCTAGACTATAAAAGGATGTACATGACATAGGGTAATTAGACTGCAGGTTCCATTCAGGTTAGGACATCATATATGAGTATAGCAAATACGTTGTCAATATACTGTACCTGACTGTAACTAATAAAAAATATAAATTTCATATATTCTTTGGAGTATTCGTTATATCATTAATTTTTTTCTGGTTAAAGCTTGTAGAGACAGAAAATAGAATCCACACAATGTACATTCAACTTCTCAAGTTTCTTTGGAAAACCAGGTACAGGTATGAGCAAAGTTTATAGCTAACAATTTGCAATCATTTAGAAAATGGCCAATATCAGATGAACAATCCTTAGTGTATCACAAGCATAATCTAACATCATGAAAGGACAGGTGAATGCCTCCAGAACACAAAACATGCACATTCAATCTTCACTCAGTGCGAGGTGAAGTTTCACGGCTCACATCAGAGATGAACAGAGAAGATTGAGGCAATAAAGTTTCAGATGACAATAGAATCCACAGTGAAGAACATATGAATTGGAAGGGCAATATGTAGTATCTTTGAAAACTCTACACCAAGGTGTCTTTATATTTTAGATCTTTCACAGACTGACAGATTGAAAATCTAATGTCAATGTCAATTGTTGCATCACTTTTTTTCCCAATACATTTATATCAGCTGTCTTAGTGCAGTCATTCAGTCTTTCACATCACTGTGGAAGAATTGTTGCTCATTTATCTATAAGAACTACTTTTATTCAGCCGCATTAGAGGACTTGCAAGCAAGAACATTTGTTTCAGGTCCTGTAACAATAACTAATTGGGGTTCAAATAACGACTTTGTCTAAGCCGTTCCAAAACCTTAAAGGGATTGTTCAAAAAGTTTTTGTTTCAAAACTATGTTCCCCGTGCCACACAATAACAGACAGGCATGTACTCACCTCTCCAGGCTCCCTGCTGTGTCCAGTGCTGCCACTCTGTGATGTCCGGTACAGAGGCTGACTGCAGCATGGAAGATGCAGGGAACTGGGAGAGGTGAGTATATACCTGTTTGTTATTTTGTGGCACGGAGGACATGGCTTTAATAGAAACATAGAAAATTGATGGCAGATAAGAGAACACATGATCCATCTAGTCTGCTCTTATATTATTTCCTTTTTATTTTTCTTTTAAGATAGATGTATGCTTATACCAGGCAGCTTGAATTCATTTATTGCTGATTTTCCAACCACGTCTGCTGGAAGGTTATACAAAGCATTTATTAGCAGATTGGTCCCTGCGCTGAGCCAATGAGAGGCAGCAGTCACCCATTCATGAATTTATGAATGGGTGTGTGAGTGAGATCTGCCTCTGATTGGTCAGGCTGTGACCAATTAGAGGCAGCTCATTCAGCAGGCGGGAATTTTAAATCCCCGGCTGCTGAATACTACTCACAGCTGTTCAGAGCAGTTCAGGAGGACTGCCGCCGACCGCGCTGAACTCCGTCTGCCGGGACCAGGTGAGTATATATATTTTTTTATTTTTACACATTTCTGGATGAGTTGCAGGGAAGGGCTTATATATTTAAGCCCCTCCCGACAATTCATCCCGTGATCGCCGGCAGACCATTGCTTTCAATGGAGCTGGCTGTATTGCCGGCTCCATTGAATTCCATGGGCTAACAGCGTTCTGCCGGGACAAGGTGAGTATATATATTTTTTTATTTTTACACATTTCTGGATGAATTGCAGGGAAGGGCTTATATATTTAAGCCCTTCCCGACAATTCATCCCGCGATCGCCGGCAGACCATTGCTTTCAATGGAGCTGGCTGTATTGCCGGCTCCATTGAATTCCATGGGCTAACAGCGTTCTGCCGGGACAAGGTGAGTATATATATTTTTTTATTTTTACACATTTCTGGATGAATTGCAGGGAAGGGCTTATATATTTAAGCCCTTCCCGACAATTCATCCTGCGATCGCCGGCAGCCCATTGCTTTCAATGGAGCTGGCTGTATTGCCGGCTCCATTGAATGCAATGGTCAGTGCTCGTTTAATCGAGACGAGTACCGCGTGGTGCTTGTTTCGAGTAACGAGCATCTCGAGCACCCTAATACTCGAACGAGCATCAAGCTCGGACGAGTATGCTCGCTCATCTCTTGTTTTAATCATATTCCCCTCTTCTCTCGCCCAGACTACATTAAGGTCTTTAAATGAAGTTCATAAAACAATAAAAATCTCTTTAAGGTTAAGTTCTCACAGATCAGAAAATAGTCACTCTGCTACAAATTTGTAGTGGAAAAACTGCACCAAATTTGCACCAATTGATGTGGATTTTATTGCAGATTTGACCCTCTCATTTGAAGTGGTGGAATCTGGAATATGTATTTAACATAAATCGACATGCTGTAGAGTTAAAATCTGTAGTACAGGTCAAGTTACACTTCAGACTTTATCTTGCATGGGATTCCTAAAATTCCATCCCCAATGCTTGTACTGTAAATACTGTGGATTTTCCTTGTTAATTCTACCGCAGAAATTCTGCATCATTTTCAATATATGGAAACAAATCCTAAGATTGAAAACATCTTGTGTGCTTTGAACTATTCAGAGAATGACTTGCTCTTGCGCCTTTGATCTTTGGCTTGCTGAACCACTATTGTAAATTACACTTGAATTAAAGAGTGTAAGTAAATCCAATGGTGAAAAGGTATCTTTAAATGGGGCAATTATCACCTGAATAATCGATGGAGCAGTGAATTCTGCAAACACTCATCTCGAGTACATGCTGCCATCCACAGGGAGCTAAGTGAGAAATTGATCACTTATTGAAGTTACTTGGTTTTTAGTTTACCTAAAGACCAAGCGACTATTGGCCTGTGTAAACAGGCCGTCTATAAATGACTATCTAACTATGTCTGCATTGTTCTCTAAACACTGCTTTATGCATTTTATTGAGTCTTACATGCATAATAATTCGTTCTGTGCTCTTCTGCTCTTCCCCCAGCAGTGCACTGTGTATGAAGAAGCCGTTCTATGCTGATGATGGCTTCTCCCCTTCACAGCTTGTTATGATCCAATTTAGGGTTGAAGTCTTTTCTTGTAACTGGTATGAGTAGCGTGGTCAGGGAAAGCCAGAGGTCAGTACACAGGTAGGCATCTGTTCATGGTACAAGGAGCAGGTGGGTAACATAGTCAGTTTGCAGTAAAGTGGAGCACGTGAGTAGTGTAGTCAGAGAAGCGAGAAGTCGGTACACAGGTAGATATTTCAGATAGCTGTATGGAGGAACAGCAGGTAAGAGAGCTTGAATACTCGTTGGGAGCACAATAATCACACATTCTGGGAGGGACACAGCTGGGTTTACATAGAGTGTCTACTCAGTGCGGGGTGGATCTAATTTGAAGCTGGGTTGCAGGAGCAAAAAACTGAACAAGCTTAGACAGGGGAGCTGTACAGCAGGCTGAATAGCTCACTAAGGGGAGATGTTTCCCGTTCACAGGACCCACTCCCCACCACACCCGAATATCATTCAAGTGTGGTGGGGAGTGGGTGCTGTGAACGGAAGAAGCCATCTGCAGCCTAAAAAGGCTTTTCCCTCACATTGCGCTGCTAGGGGAAGAACACTGGAGGCAAAAAAGAAAAAACAGCATTGAATAAAATATATAAAGCAGGCGTTATGAATTAAGTGTTTAATGGGAATGGCAGTTTCTGTAGCTGCATTGTAGAGAACAGCGCAGCACAGCTGAAGCATCCTCTTCTGCTATGCTGTTAGGTTAATGCAGATTTCCCTAGCAACATCTTCACCTAGCTGCATAGCAGAAGAAGGGTTTGAAGGAAAAATTAACATAAACGGTTAATAAAACACATTGTAAAATTGCTATATATCGCTTATTCTGTGCATAAAAAATGACAATTACACTTTAAGTTTAGGGGGACAAATACTTTTTCCCCATAGATAACAAAGGTATTGTTACATCCGCCAAGGATGTGCTGGATCTGTAACCTGCAGATATGCACCCAAGTGCCCAAAGTGCAACAACCAACCCAAAAAGAATGGGTAATCTTTCCCTAACTACATGACAATGGGGGAGAGTGCCCTGCCTACCACGGCAGACTGATCGCGTCAATAGATGCGGGCCTGCACTCGTTCCTGGGCCCTTAGTAACCCTACATGGACCAGGACAAAACAAAAAGAAGAATAAACAAACAAATGCAAATAGTAAAAGTAAACAAGAACACAGGACTTAGCTTTAGATGCTGAAGCAACACACTGCATAGTCCAAGCAGGAACAGAGCTGTCCAGGTAGTTCTCGCTGTCAAGACTAATAGGGAGCAACTGGGAATTCACAGCACCTTAGCCCTGTAACAATAACTAATTGGGGTTCAAATAACGACTTTGTCTAAGCCATTCCAAAACCTTAAAGGGATTGTTCAAAAAGTTTTTGTTTCAAAACTATGTTCCCCGTGCCACACAATAACAGACAGGCATGTACTCACCCCTCTGGGCTCCCTGCTGTGTCCAGTGCTGCCACTCTGTGATGTCCGGTACAGAGGCTGACTGCAGCATGGGAGATGCAGGGAACTGGGAGAGGTGAGTATATACCTGTATGTTATTTTGTGGCACGGAGGACATGGCTTTAATAGAAACATAGAAAATTGATGGCAGATAAGAGAACACATGATCCATCTAGTCTGCTCTTATTTTATTTCCTTTTTCTTTTTCTTTTAAGATTGATCTATGCTTATACCAGGCAGCTTGAATTCATTTATTGCTGATTTTCCAACCACGTCTGCTGGAAGGTTATACAAAGCATTTATTACTCTTTCACTAGTAATATCTCCTTATATTGCTTCAGATTTTTCGCGATCTAATCTATGACTTTGCTCCCATGTTGTAGGATTTAGCTTTCTACCGTGTTTCCCCAAAAATAAGCCCTACCCCGATAATAAGCCCTATCCCTATTTTTGGGGGAGTCTTGAAACATAACATCCCCATGCCCCTCTGAAAATAGGCACTAGCTAAACTACATGAAAAAAAAAAAACAGCGATAGGCCCCCTGCACACGGGCAGAAATGCCGCGGCGGGATTTTCCGCAGAATTTCCGCCTGTGCCCGCTGCCATAGGATTGCATTACAAAATGCAATCCTAGGCAGACTGCCACGATTTGTCCGCTTGAAAACACACGTGGAAAACAAATCATGGCATGTTCTATTTCTGTATGGGTTTCGCAGAGGCCCACACACAAATGTCTGTGGTGACAGGCCGGCTCCTCTCTGCGCATGCTCCGGTTGGGCAGCAGCCGGCACACAGTACAGAGAGGAGATGCTGGGAGCGGGTGAGCCCTAGGGCTGTGCAGGGGCATGGGTCCGCATCCCGCTGTGAGAATTCTCGCAGCAGGATCTGATCTGACCATCTGCAGGCGGCCATACTCAGTGGCTGTCACCAGAAAGAGAGTGCTGTGTCAACGCTGAGGACTCGGAAGCCTACCACAGCGCCATAGACCAGTGTGAGGGACCCAGACGCCGCGGGCCAGGTGAATATAAGATGTCTTCCGAAAATAAGATATTGTGCCTCTTTTGGGGAAAAAATTAATACAAGACATAGTCTTATTTTTGGGGAAACACAGTAATAAAAACACTTCCTTCCTGGACCCTATTTATACTTTCAACATCTTTAAATGTTTTGATCATATCCCCCTCTTCTCTCGCCCAGACTACATTAAGGTCTTTAAATAAAGTTCATGAAACAATAAAATCTCTTTAAGGTTAAGTTCTCAAGGATCAGAAAATAGTCACTCTGCTACAAATCCGTAGTGGAAAATCTGCACCAAATTTGCACCAATTGATGTGGATTTTATTGAAGATTTGACCCTCTGATTTGAAGTGGTGGAATCTGGAATACGTATTCAGCATAAATTGACATGCTGTAGAGTTAAAATCTGTAGTACAGGTCAAGTTATACCACAGACTTTATCTTGCATGGGATTTCTAAATTCCATCCCCAATGCTTGTTCTGTAAATACTGTGGATTTTCCTTGTTAATTCTACCGCGGAAATTCTGCATCATTTTCACTCAATGGAAACAAATCATAAGGCTGAAAACATCTTGTGTGCTTTGAACTATTTAGAGATTGACTTGCTCTTGCGCCTTTGATCTTTGGCTTGCTGAACCACTATTGTAAATTACACTTGAATTGAAGAGTGTAAGTAAATCTAATGGTGAAAAGGTATCTTTAAATGGGGCAATTATCACTCGAATAAGCACTGGAACAGTGAATTCTGCAAACACTCGTCTCGAGTACACGCTGCCATCCACAGGGAGCTAAGTTTACCTAAAGACCAAGCGGCTATTGGCCTGTGGAAACAAGCAGTCATTCATCTATGAATGACTATCTGTTTGCAGTGAATGGGGATCTCTGGGCCACTCTGCCTCCATTCTCTGAACAACAGTCTCTCCCGTGGGAAACTCTGTGGGACGGCTGTTGGGTGCTTATGTGCCTGACAGTGGTCCTGTCTATAGGTACCTTAGGACAACACAGACCGTGCTCAACTCCGATAAGGTCAGTGTTTATCATACAACCATTCGAAAGATACTATTCAAAAACAGTATCTTAGGAAGAGCTGCAAGTTGAAAATCATTGCTAACCCATATGGACATAATAATGCATCTTACGTTTTCCGAAAACCTACAGCTTTAGGCCTCCTTCACATGGGCGACAAAGTCGTGTGATTTTGTCGCGTTGCTACAATGCTACAAATCGCATGTATGAGAAGCCCATGTATTCCTATGGGTTCCTTCACACATGCAATGTTTTGTAGCATGCGACAACCCGACACATAAACCTTGCGGGTCCGGCGATATGCCCGTGACACCCCAGGGTTTTGTAGCCCATATTTCCCTATGGAGTCTTCCTCTTTGTTGCATCACATGAAAACGTGTTTTTTGTGTGGTGCGATGCAACTTTGACAGTAGAAAATCCTGTCAAAAGAAGAGAACTTAAGGGGGTTGTCCCGCGAAAGCAAGTGGGGGTATACACTTCTGTATGGCCATATTAATGCACTTTGTAATGTACATTGTGCATTAATTATGAGCCATACAGAAGTTATTCACTTACCTGTTCCGTTGCTAGCGTCCTCGTCTCCATGGTGCCGTCTAATCTTCAGCGTCTAATCGCCCGATTAGACGCGCTTGCGCAGTCCTGTCTTCTGTCTTCTGAATGGGGCCGCTCGTGCCAGAGAGCGGCTCCTCGTAGCTCCGCCCCGTCACGTGTGCCTATTCCAGCCAATCAGGAGGCTGGAATCGGCAATGGACCGCACAGAAGACCTGCGGTCTACCGAGGGTGAAGATCCCGGCGGCCATCTTCACAAGGTAAGTAAGAAGTCACCGGGGCGCGGGGATTCGGGTAAGTACTACCCGTTTTTTTTTTTTTATCCCTGCATCGGGTTTGTCTCGCGCCGAACGGGGGGGCTATTGAAAAAAAAAAAAAACCCGTTTCGGTGCGGGACAACCCCTTTAATCTAAGCCCTAGCTGCTAGAAAAATTTAATTAAAACAACAACATACATCACCTTAGAATCGCTCTCCGACGCTGATGCTTAGCCAATCACAGCCAGTGCTTGATGATAAATCACAGCCATTCATTGAGCACTGGCTGTGATTGGCAAACAGTCAGCCAATCACAGCCAGTGCTTCCAGGAGCCAGGGATTTTACAATCCCCGGCCAGAAGATGAAGAAGAGAAGCAGTGCTGGGACCCGGGGAGAAGCTGCGGCGGCACCCCAGACAGTGCAGGAGAGGTGATCTATACTAATTTTTTTTTCTTCAGCTGCAGCTTATTTTCGAGGTATTGCCGCGAGAAGACGCAGTGATATCGCATGGACCAGCAATGCAATATAACTGCGATTTTCTCACGGCGATGCCATGTCGCTCGTGAGAAGGAGGCCTAAAAGCTTTCGACCTTAAGCACAATAGCCAACTCATCTCTGAGTGGCTTTAGAATAAAATGTTTTACCGTAGCCTTCAGATTCTTTGGCAAACCTTAAGGCAACTCTTCAGTCTCAAGAACAAAATTTGTCCAGGGACCAGAGGGGAAGGGGCTGTATTATCTGGTGCCCTCCTCACTGTGTGCCTATGTCTGAACTGCTGTGGATCTACTAGTTTATGGAGCCTTCTGTGCACTTCCAAATTTGCTGCCATGTTCTCCTCTCTACCCAATACGTACTGTTTATTAGTAGTCAGAAACGTTCTGCTACTTTCGCTTGAGTAGTGTTGGCAAGTTGGTGCAGCATGTAGTCTCTTAGACTACACCTATACTACTAATTGTGCAGTGTGCATCAGGTTAGAGAAGTGCTGCAGTCATCTTGGAAAACTTCAAAGGGGCCTCAGGAACTGATGAATCCATGGCTGTATAGCCATAGAGGAGAGCACCAGGTAATATTATCCCCCTCCAGTCAATTTACCCCAGGACCAGAAGGTTGCTTTAAACAGGCAGTTCCATCAGGCACGTCTTCGATATGACTAAATTGAAGGAATTTTGGAAGTGTACTGGAAAAATGTCCTTCTTAAGTTTATTAAAGATTGATCTCCAGTTATCTTAAGTGTTTGTAGTCATTGCTGATTAATGTGGCAAACAGCTTGTCTGGTATAAAGTGTAACTGTTAGCATTTTTTAAATGTCCAGTACGGGCAATTCTAAGCATTTCTGCTATATTAGTGTTAGCCTATTCTATACATTTTACCTTTAAAACCCTTCTTCTGCTGTGCAGATAGGTGAACATGTTGCTAGAAAGTTGCTAGGGAAATCCGTATTCACCTAACAGCACAGCAGAAGAAAGCACGCCAGCTATGTCTGCACTGTTCTCTAAAGGCTGCTTTATGCATTTTATTGAGTCTAACACACATAATAATTCTTTCTGTGCCCCACATCTGTCCACATTGCAGTTATTTCTCTTCTGCTCTTTCCCCAGCGGTGTACTGTGTATGAAGAAGCCGTTCTATGCTGATGATGGCTTCTCCCCTTCACAGTGCCCATTTGTTATGATCCGATTCAGGGTTGAAGTCTCTTCTTGTAACTGATACGAGTAGCATGGTCAGGGAAAGCCAGAGGTCAGTACACAGGTAGGCATCTGTTCACGGTACAAGGAGCAGGTGGGTAGCAGTCAGTTTGCAGTAAAGAGGAGCATGTGATTAGTGTAGTGAGAGAAGCCAGAAGTCGGTACACAGGTAGATATTTCGATAGCTGTATGGAGGAGCAGCAGGTGAGAGAGCTTGAATGTTGGCTAGGAGTACAATAATCACACACTGGGGGAGGGACACAGCCGGGTTTATATAGAGTGTCTAATCAGTGCGGGGTGGATCTAATTTGAAGCTGGGTTGCAGGAGCAAAAAACTGGACAAGCTTAGACAGGGGAGCTGTACAGCAGGCTGAATAGCTCACTAGGGGGAGATGTCTCCCGTTCACAGCACCCACTCCCCACCACACCCGAATATCATTCAAGTGTGGTGGGGAGTGGGTGCTGTGAACGGGAGAAGCCATCTGCAGCCTAAAAAGGCTTTTCCCTCACATTGCGCTGCTAGGGGAAGAACACTGGTGGCAAAAAAGAAATAACAGCATTGAATAAAATATATAAAGCAGGCATTATGAATTACGTGTTTAATGGGAATGGCAGTTTCTGTAGCTGCATTGTAGAGAACAGCGCAGCACAGCTGAAGTATCCTCAAATGCTATGCTGTTAGGTTAATGCAGATTCCCCTAGCAACATCTTCACCTAGCTGCATAGCAGAAGAAGGGTTTGAAGGAAAAATTAACATAAAAGTTAATAAAACATATTATAAAAATGCTATATATCGCTTATTCTGTGCATAAAAAATGACAATTACACTTTAAGTTTAGGGGGACAAATACTTTTTCCCCATAGATAACAAAGGTATTGTTACATCCGCCAAGGATGTGCTGGATCTGTAACCTGCAGATATGCACCCAAGTGCCCAAAGTGCAACAACCAACCCAAAAAGAATGGGTAATCTTTCCCTAACTACATGACAATGGGGGAGAGTGCCCTGCCTACCACGGCAGACTGATTGCGTCAATAGATGCGGGCCTGCACTCGTTCCTGGGCCCTTAGTAACCCTACATGGACCAGGACAAAACAAAAAGAAGACTAAACAAACAAATGCAAATAGTAAAAGTAAACAAGAACACAGGACTTAGCTTTAGATGCTGAAGCAACACACTGGATAGTCCAAGCAGGAACAGAGCTGTCCAGGTAGTTCTCACTGTCAAGACTAATAGGGAGCAACTGGGAATTCAGGCACCTTAGCTCAGTATCACCCCAGGTAAGTACCCACAGATGTAACTACATTACATCACACCTACTGAGCTAGAAGGTGCAGAAGCAAATCTAAATCCCGCACCAGACTTTGTTAATCCGGCAGCGATCTCAGCACTGCTGCAAGAGGTATTAATTAGCTTAATTCTTCAATAAGTTGAATTAGTTTTTAAAAACTGAATTTTGTGTTTATTAAAGTAAACACCAAATACGCTGCACCAGTTGTACAATGACCATAAACTATACAGTATATTTTGTTAACTTATGTCTTCTTCACCTGCATAAATAACAACGATTTATATGCACTATGCAGCAATGTTGCATGTTAATTAGGAAAACTGAGTTGACATAATGAGTTAGTAGAACAGTTTCCTAATGTTGAGGTAATGGATGTTCCCATAGTGTTGAGATTTGTTTCAGATCTTGTCGTGAGATACCAGGATGAGAATAGCATACGCTATAATGATACATTAGTTTGTGTAGCTTTTAAGAGAATTTTAAGAAGGCAAAAAAGAAATAGTTTTTCTCTGTGAAAAAAGTATATTCAACTCTAATGAATGAGTGGGAAACAGATGCAGATCTTTTCTTGTAAGCGGAAAATATAAGTGATTTTTTTTTACTGCTGAGCTGTGTATATTACATAATGTGATTTTTCCCAGCAAGAAAAACCAAGTAATCTTGTAGATATGATACCTTTTAATAGGTAAAAAAATACATGATGTAATGTGAGCTTTCAAACCAATGCAGGGTTCTTCTTCAGGCTTACATTAAATAGCTCTGAAAAGGCATGCATATTTATCCACACATACTTATGACAAGGCACAGACATGGATGTGATTAATTTTCACTTAAAAGAATACTACGACAGAAATACAAACATACTTAAATAGTCACCGATAAAGATGTGAAAGTTCTATGGTCTCTGAATTAGTGTTAGGGGGTCACCAGGCCAGCAGTGTTATCTGTGCTATAGATGTCTCATACTTCCCAGTCACGCATAACCCTCTTGAACAATTTAACCCTCTGTTGAAAGTGTCAAAAGTTGCTATAAATTTATATTCCCAAATTCTTCTATGGCTTTGTGATTTGAAATTGCCTTTCAGTATAATAACTTTCATATCTTCTATGTTGTGTCCTTGACTAGATAAGTGCTACGCCACAGGTAATTCTGTTTTTCTCTCTCTAAGGGTGCATTCACACGAATGTATATCGGCTCGGTTTTTTCACGCCGAGCCGATATACGTTGTCCTCATGTGCAGGGGGGGGGGGAGGCTGAAAGAGCCCAGGAGCAGGAACTGAGCTCCCGCCCCCTCTCTGCCTCCTCTCCGCCCCTCTGCACTATTTGCAATGAGAGGAGGCGGAACGGGGGCGGGGCTAAGTTCCAGGAATTAGCCCCGCCCCTGTTCCGCCTCTCCTCCATTGAAAACAATGGTCTGCCAGCACATATAAGCTCTACCCTGAAAAACAATCATTTTAGTGTAAATAAGTAAATAAATAAAAAGAAAACTTTCCCTCCGCTGCCGTGTCCCCCGCGGGGATGAAGAACACATCTGCTGCATGCCATTCAGCAATCAGTATGGGTCTCAGCCCTGGAACACTGACTGATAAAAAGGGTAGTTACTCTTTAAATGAGTAATAGAGCCAGCCAGGGCAACCATCAAGGTAATACAAGCAATACTGAGCTGAGGAGCCCTGCTCCTTTTTTTTAAACATTAATATGTGGGGGTATAGGTAATAGCTGGGGAATATGTCAATTCTAGTCGAGTCATCTTAGAGCGTCTGTAGTGTGGAACTTAATATTTATTTGATGCGACAAATCCTCATTCAGTGACTACTATATAACTGCCCATGTTAAGTTCTTTACATAAATAGTATGTGGACAAATCAATATTTGAGCTCTATTTCAACATTAAAGATAAAGAAAAGTGATCCACAGTAATAGAGCGAAAAACACTAACAAATTGACTTTTCAATCTTGCTTTAACTGGTAATCAAGAAGCTTCCATTTCTAATTTTCAGCCAGTGCATTCATAAGCCTTTTTATGGTCATTGTCATGTAACAATGTAACTTTTGGCTGAGCCTCAGTCTTCTGACAGTTGCTCTCTAGAGATGAGCGAGTATACTCGGTAAAGGCAATTGCTCGAGCGAGCATTGCCTTTACCGAGTACCTGCCCGCTCGAGATGAAACGTTCGGCAGGGAGCTGCGGGGGAGAGCGGAGCGGAGGGGAGATCTCTCTCTCCCCCCCGCTCCCTCCTGCTGACAGCCGCTACTCACTGCTCCCCCGCGCCGGCACCCGAACACTTCATCTCGAGCGGGCAGGTACTCGGTAAAGGCAATGCTCGCTCGAGCAATTGCCTTTACCGAGTATACTCGTTCATCTCTATTGCTCTCACATTATCAAGTTCCTTATGATTCATTGAAATTTAATAATGGATTGCATTAAACTTGATGCAAGAAAGAACCCCTTCACCAAAATATTTCCATGATCATGCTTTACATTTGGTATTAGGTTCATAGCATCATAATATTTAAGGCCGAAAAAAGACATCTGTCCATCCAGTTTAGACTATTAATAGAGATGAGCGAGCGTACTTGGCCACGCCCCTTTTTCGCCCGAGTACCGCGATTTTTGAGTACTTCCGTACTCGGGCGAAAAGATTCGGGGGGCGCCGTGGGTGAGTGGGGGGGAGAGGGAGAGAGAGAGGGCTCCCCCCTGTTCCCCGCTGCTACCCCCAGCGCCGCCACGCCTCCCCCCGCCCTCCGACGCCCCTCGAATCTTTTCACCCGAGTACTGAAGTACTCGAAAATCGCGGTGCTCGATCGAGTAATTACTCGAAACTAGTACGTTCGCTCATCTCTAACTATTAACCCCCAATGTTGATCCAGAGGAAGGGAGAACAAACCCCAATGAGCTAGAAGCTAGTTTTGCTATTTAACGGAAAACAAAATCCTTCTCGACTCCAATCTGGCAATCAAAATTATCCCTAGATTACCAATCCTTCTGAAGTAATTAGTGACTGTAACATATAATACTGTATCACTCAAAAAAGACATCCAGGCCCTTCTTGAACTCTTTTATCAAATATCCATGTAAAATCCTTCTTCTGGTATTCACCAATCATGTTTTCTAGTACTGTGGTCGAGAACGCAAACTTGTCTGTCCAGAGAGTGTTACAGAAGTGCCTATTTAGGTGTTCATGAGCAAACTTTCATCTTGTCCAGGTGTTTTTTCTTATCAGTAAAGGTATCCACCTCAACTCCAAGTGCATATAATTTGAGCAGCCTCTTTTTAATGGTAGACTCATGCACTTTAGGTTCAATTATGAAATTCTGGGTCTCTTAGATCTCTTCACTGGTGTTGCTTGTTGTAAATGGCTGAGTGGTAAAATCGCCCTGATTCTTGCCAAATCGGATGGGGTAAGTCCAACCTAATTCTCGCTGAACATCACGGGAAAGGTCACAGTGCAGCCAGTCAGCAGCCAGGCACCTTGATGATGTCACCAAATGTATCCTCCATCTTTCTTATGGGCAACAGTTTTATTGGATGCCTGCATCGCATGACCTAGCCATATATAGCATAGTGGCCACTTTAGGCTGAAAACAGAACAGAGAAGCTGCATGCCTATAAAAAACATGGTTTGCACTTAGTGAGATATTGTGCATAGTATATATTGCTGCTGGTGTGAAATTTTGCATACCAGTAAAGAAGTTAAGCAAGGTTATATAGAAGGGACCAGAGAAAGTAGCTGTCTGACATTTATATGCCTACATAAAATGTGGTCTGTTCTTAGGGAGAGATATTCTGAAGAGAATATGTTGTTGCTGGTATGAAAGCCTTTATACAAGCAGAAAAGTTAAATTGGGTTGTATTGGAAGGAACAGAGAAAGAAGTTGCATCATGTTTATATGCCTATACAAACATGGTCTGTGCATTGAGAGAGGGTATACTATACTTCTGCTGCTCTCACAGTATATAGCGTCAAAGCAGACAGACAAGCAATGCTTTAGCATGAAGAATATTGCAGTTGTCTGTTTGTGACCTCAAATGTTGTTCAATGTCGCATGTCTGGCCACTACAAATTATTAGCAGGCTTACGCACCTATCTTTGGGGTGAGGGGAATAAAATTCTTATGCACAAAACAGGGTCAATTCACATTATACAAGCTATTCTCTGCTGCCTTCTGTTCTCACATACCAAGCCGGCCAGGAATTGCAGCCTAGTTAGTTTACTGCGTTTTTTGTAAATATTAAACAAAGAGAAACCCAAGCAGGAAAACAGCAATAAAAATAGTGCATATTAACGGCCTCAGACCTTGTTTAACATTGTGAGTCCAGCTACTTTGTCTTATTTACAGCTAGCAGTAGTTTTCTGCAAACTAGAAAGTTAGCTGAAAAGTTACATAGAGCTAAACTAAAAAGTAAACAAAAAAAGAACTTCAATTAAAAAAAAAACGTGAAGAAAGTAAGGGTTAGGCAACGTGTTCGTTGGTGGTGGTGGTAGAGGTGGTAGGAGACGGCCCAATTTGGCACTTCAAGTGGCGCCCAATGAAGCAACAGGTATGGAAGCCTGCTGCCATTTCTTGGACGTGGTTCTCCCTGTGTGTTACATTCACAGCACACAGAACAGATCGTAGAATAGATGACACTTCCTGCCAGTTGCAGGCACACAGCATTCAGTCTGCATCCTTCGGCCATGAGAATACCCCCTCTACTTCATCCCATGCCAAATCCCATGCACCCTCCGAAGCAGTCCACATAAGCAATCTGAGAAGCTGTTTGATCATTCAGTGTCATGGATTTCAACAGGGAAGTCCAAACAACAAGAGGGAGAAGATAAAACCATTAAATGTACTGATGTCCAACTATTTTTTCCCTCCAATGAGGAAGATGATGGGGGTCAGTGTTTACTCAGGGGAATGCAGAAACTGAGATGTCAGCTCCTAGTGCTCACTGCAGCATAGAGCCCACTCAGGAGGAGGACGACAAACGTTCAGAGGAGGTAGAAAATGAAGAGGTACTTGACCCAACATGGACAGGCAAGGAGAGTCATCATTGCAGCTTGCAGGGGAAAGACGAATGGGCAGTCATTGCTAGGAAGCATTCTGCTAAGACAGGGAGTAGGGTGTTGTGGTTAAATGTAAGGAAAGTATCATCACCATCAGCTACTACTAGTTGCAGCAGCAACATGGGCCCACAGCTAGATCTGCTCACAGGACTTGTGCAGCCTGGGAATTCTTTGCAACTGCAGGTGATGATAGAAGAGTGGTCATCTGTTAGATAGGCTGTAAGAGTTTAAAATGCAACAAGAATGTAAATAACTTCAACACAATGTGTATGAACAGCCACTTGAAAACACACCACCTGCTGCCTTGGAGAGCCCACCTGGGCCAAAGGACGAAGAGTCAGCCTCATCCTGCTCCTTCTTCTTCTGTTGTAGCTGCCTCTTCCTCCTTTTCCCTCGCTGTTCATGCAGTAGTCTCTGAGCACAGAGAGGCCGTTTTGTGTAAGAGGAGTATTACGTCTACTTCAGGCCTCTTCTTTGCAATTGACAACAGGGCTGCAGGGTTCAGAGTCAAGAGTATGAAACAGAAAGCAGAAATTGAGTCGCCACCATCACTATCACCTTCACTGACATTGACATCAACCCCATATTCCAGCATGTGTCAGGTCAGCAGACAGCCCTCAGTCCCCCAGTTATGGAAACATAAAAAATACCACCCAAACATCTTCAAGTAGTGTTGCTTGTTGTGATAAGCCAGACAATTAAATCAAGATGATTTTTCAAAAGTGGATCCGGTTATCCCGACCCCATTTTTAGAAAAAATTTGACCAAAAATAATTTTTCAGAAAGAAGTGGAAGAGAGGTAGGGTTGCATGTCTCCCCATTATTTTTGCAATGTGGATCAGTTCCTGGGGTCCAGCCCAGATGTTGCCCTTGGTAAGATTTGAACCTACCGCTACTGCTGTAAGACAACAGTGCTAGCAACAGCGTCACCTCACTTATTTGTTACACTTTGGACGAGAACAATACCAACAAGAATAAATACAACGAGAACATTAAAAAAAACAGATTATATTTTTGGTCAGGTTTGAACATAGATCTCCAGCACTGTAAGGCCTTAGTCAGACGGGCGTTTTTTCGCGCGATTTGCGGATCGCATGACGGATGCGCATCCGCAAATCGCGTGACCGGTGCGCGCAAGTCGCCCGCAAATCGCCCGAAAATCTTCTCCTAGCCGCGTTTCATTAGAAACGGGCCGGAGCTGTCCAGCGCATTGCATTCAATGGAGACGGCAATACAGCCGTCTCCATTGAAAGCAATGCGCTGCGGGCGAGCCCGGGATGAATTGTCGGTAAGGGCTTAAATATATAAGCCCTTCCCTGCAAATCATCCTAAAATGTGTTAAAATAAAAAAAATTGTATACTTACCTTCTCCCGGCAGCCGGAGCTCCGTGCGGCCGTCCTGCAGTGGGTGTGAAGGGGGGTGTGAGTCAGACCTGCCCCCTGATTGGCTCAGCGCTGAGCCAATCAGAGACATGCCTCACTCACACCCATTCATGAATTCATGAATGGATGTGAGTCAGACCTGCCCCCGATTGGCTCAGCGCTGAGAGGCAGCAGTCACTCACCCATTCATGAATTCATGAATGGGTGTGTGAGTGTTTTCAGCCTCTGATTGGTCAGGGCTGTGACCAATCAGAGGCAGATCATTCAGCAGGCGGGGATTTTAAAGCCCCGCCGGCTGAATAGTGCCAAGAAGCAGTTCAAGAGAACTGACAGCGGCCGCGGCTGGACTCCGGCTGCAGCGGAAAGGTGAGTATACAATTTTTTTTTAATTTTAACACATTTTAGGATGAATTGCAGGGAAGGGCTTATATATTTAACCCCTTCCCGACAATTCACCCCGCGCACGCCGGCAGCCCATTGCTTTCAATGGAGCGGCTGTATTGCCGCTCCATTGAATTCAATGGGCAAACATCGTTCTTCTCTGCCACAGCTGTTACAGCTGTGGCAGAGAAGAATGATTTGTCTTCTATATGTTCTCAATGGGGTCAGCGCTGCTGCCGCCGGCCCCATTGAGCGCATTTACAGAAGAGAACAGGAATCGCAGATCGCAGATAGGTGCGATCTGCGATTTTTTGTTCTATAATTTATCGGACGAGCGCATAAAAAGCGCTCATGTATCCGATACCATTGCAAAGCAATGGTTTTAAAAAATCGCCGGACGCATGCGCATGCGCAAATCGTGGCTAAAAACGCCCATCTGACTAAGGCCTAAAGCAGGAGAAGATGAAAAAGAATAACAATAATAAGCACCAAGAGAACATACAAAATCTATGCAGATGTTGTCTATAATCAGTAGTGAACTTAGAAACCTAAGTCTAGAAGGCAATGGTGCTATCAACTGAGCCACCAAGTTTCTTCCTTCAACCCTCCTGCTTCTTCTTTCTCCCTTCTGCTTCTTATTCTTCTTATTCTCGTTCATCTTTTTTTTTCACCATTACCTTCTTCTACTACTCCTTCCTTTTTTAGTCTTCTTGGTGATGCACTAATCAGTATGACCATCCCTGCTGTCTGCCTATTGGGACAGATGTTATAGGGCCTCAAGGACAATGACATGTTGATGTCATAGGAGAAGAAGGAGTAAAGGACACCAATCTCTCAACTGTCTGCCAATCTGCTATTACTCAACACCACAGGGTAAGTAGCTTTGGGCAAGAAATGGGGTCACCTTCTCCAACATGTTTCTCCTCCATTGGAAGAAGTATAGAGGGGGAAGAACACAAGGAGGATGAAAAAGAGGAAGAGGAGGGGATAATTTAGGTCCAGAGACAGAGTAGGGGGCTATGCAATGTTCCTTCCATCCATCATTAGCTGCAGCTATTTCATACGCATGGCGGGATCAGCCAGAGGACACTACAAGGCCTGACTCCAAGGAATGTGAGCCATCACCCTGATGCAGTTTGAGGCATATGAGTGCATTTATGCTACAGTACTTGCAGAAGGACTGTCGCATAGACCACATCAAAATATCAGATCATAAATGGGTGACCACACTCCTTGATCCCCACTACAAGACCAAAATGACAAATCTCATCCCAGTAGTGGAGAGGGACCTCAATTTGCAGCACTATCAGGACAGACTCTTAAGCAGCTTGAGCAGAGCCTTACCCTGGCTGCGGGGATATATTTGCATTGGATCACAGCTCTGTGGCTCATGGCAGATGAGCAGCAAACCACTGCAGCACCACCAACACTGAAAACAGCAGAAGCTTATCAGAGGTGGAGCATAGTGGTAACAGTGTCCCCAGTAGTAACAGTGGCTCCTAATAATAGTGCCCCCAGTTCCTCCGATGAGAAAACAACCCTACCAGAAAATAGTTTACCTTCCCCACACAGCTGCAAACTAGCGCCGCTGAGTATCACACACTCTGACCTCTGAAACATCCCCCTGACATTGACATTACTGCACTTACTAGACTGTAAAAGGTCAGTTTGCTGTCTGTGTGCAGTCCGTTGCAAATACGGATAGCAAATGGACATGAAAATCACCCGTGTGAATAAGCCTTTAGGCTGGCTTTACATTGCTGCATCTACTGAGGGCTTTCCACAGTGGAAATCCTGCAGCAAATATGTTGGAAACCTGCAGTGGACAAATCTGCACCTAACTGGTATAGATTTGTCTGCAGTTTGGGTAGCGGTTCTACTGCGGATTTAGAATCTGCAGCTTCTTTAAAAAAATTTTGTGGACTTGGCGCAGAGATTTCAACTCCATGTGCAGAAGATTTTAGAGATCTCCTACAAATGGCTTGAACTTTAAATGCTGCAAAATTTCCGAGGCCTCAGAAGCTTTCTGGATCAAGACATGATGATGTCACACATTTGAACAACACAAAGCAAACCAAAGAAAATTTCTAAAGCGTAAATAACTGTAAGGTAAGACATAGCAGATGCACTTCATATGACGTATACTCGCATTTCAGAAAAAAAAATAAAAAAATGAAACCATGCAGTTTTAACATAAATCTGTGCAGTATTGCAGTGTTTATTTACATCTGCGCAGGTTTTACTGGCATACACCCTACTGATAAGAGATGTTATCGCCCAGTTATTTAGACATTTCCAGGAGGAGTAACTTCACAAATCACAGCTTGAGGGCTTAAACACATGAGTGTGTTTTTTTCCCGTTATGCGGCCATGATAATCACGGCCACATAATGATAAAAAGCGAAACCACCAATTTCAATTGATTTCAGTGGTTTTATTTTCACTATTGGGATTCTCACCAGTTAATTGTAAGGGCGAGAAAAGATAAGTCTTGCCCTATCTTTCCCAAGGGTAAGATAGGGCAGGACCTATCTTCCCACTAATTTTTTAAAACTCCTGTGCTATGGCGCAGAATTTGAATGGCCGTTGAGGAAAAAGAAACCTGCTTAATGCGCAACTATGCTCCGTACGGCCGTCTGAAACCACCCTTAAAAGAGATCCTTTTAAGTAAGCATTTCATAAAATGTCAAGTTCTACTTGTACATAGTTATTTTTGTATGTACATTGCATTGTTTGAAATGTTTAGGTCTAAAGTCTTATCACCCCAGATTCTGGCCAGATGGGATAATTTTCTCACGTATGCTTGTAACAGAAGCAGAGTAAATAGTTTTGCTAACAATTTTAATTAAGTCTCAGCTACGCTTTTAATTGAGATTTATTTGAATAGTTATTGTGTGTTAATAAAAAAAATATTGTTCCATGATAGTAAAAAGTATTTAAAAAGGTTTTATGGTTATTTTAAAAGAAGTATTTAAAACAACTGTAATATTTAGAATAACGCCCATAAAATTGGTAATGGCTAGAAATTTTCAATAATATTAATTTTGTAAAATGCGAGACACCGCTATTTATCGAGAATCCCAAATCTAGAGAATCAATTCTATCGGAATAACACCTAAAACCACATACAAAGTTTTGAAGTAAATCTTCCATCATTGCTCAAGTATAATGTGTGAATGTAAATCTTTTTTCTACATTGGTAATAAAACTGAACCACATATTCAACACAAAGCCTTGCTAATACTTTGTGGCAACAAGGTAAGGTTATCTCTCTTCTATGCATCTTTTAGCACAAGAACAGAAGCAGAAGACTTAATCCTACCCGATGATATGCCAGTCTGGGTTGCTCTAGAACTTACCCACAACCCCTGTCCCTGCCTACTTGCCTCCACTCCTGGCTAACCCCAGGCGGGCAACTGGGCGGTGGTCCCTGCTCTCACTAGAGACCGAGAGGGGGGACTGGCGTACCAAGATGGAACAGGGTAGAATACAGAAAGGGCAGATGGAGAAAACCAACAAGAAATACACGCAGACCGAGGCAGATGGGATAACCAGGCAGATATAGCAAAAGCTGACAAAACAGGAGACTGACAGAGGCAGGATGCAAGCACACTGAACAGAAACCAATAACTGGCAGTGAATGGACCTCACTGCCAGCCTTATAAACAGAAGCCTCCACCCAGGGGCGGAGAGAGGGAGGCGACTACTTCCCAGCAGAATCCCAAAAACAGGGGCTCATGCACGGAGCTGCACTCACAGGCGCGCGTGCGTCGCCGCCTGGACCCACGTGCGCGCGCACCGCGCCAACCAGCCACCGCACCCCCGGCAACCAGACAACCAGCCAGGGGGACACACCCCGACCGCAGGACCCAGCGCCCCGTTGGCCCGGGAGGACCCGCAGCCGCCGCATGGTTACAGTTACTTTAAGTTTTTGGGTCCCAGTGCAAAATCTGTAACAGTACCAATGGCCCTTTTACACGGAATGACTATTATTAAAAAAAATAGGCAAATGAGGGAAAATGAGCGATAATTGTTCAGTGTAAATGCAGCCAATGTTTGAACGACGAATGATAAATCATTCACTTTTTGTTCATTTTAAACAGGCATTAAAATCATCGTTGGCTTGTTCACTAATCATTTGGTTTAAATACCCATAATTCAGTCATTCTCACTCACTTATATGGTGATTGTGAACAACTGAACAATTTCTTGTTTGAATGAGCTAACGATTAGAGATGAGCGAACGTACTCGTCCGAGCTTGATACTCGTTCGAGTATTAGCGTGTTCGAGATGCTCGTTACCAGAGGCGAGCACCACGCGATGTTCAAGTTACTTTCACTTTCATCTCTGAGACGTTAGCGCGCTTTTCTGGCCAATAGAAAGACAGGGAAGGCATTACAACTTCCCCCTGCGACGTTCAAGCCCTATACCACCCCCCTGCAGTGAGTGGCTGGCGAGATCAGGTGTCACCCGAGTATAAAAATCGGCCCCTCCCGCGGCTCGCCACAGATGCGTTCTGACATACTTTAGGGAAAGTGCTGTCTTGGTGGAGTTGCTATAGGGAGAGCGTTAGGAGTATTTTAGGCTTCAAGAACCCCAACGGTCCTTCTTAGGGCCACATCTAACCGTGTGCAGTACTGTAGAGGCTGCTTTTTGCAGTGTTGCACATTCTTTTTTTTTGGTATATCGGCCGTGCAGAGCATTGCGCCCTGCAGTAATACTCCAGGGCCAGAAGTGGTGGTTAGGCAGGGACAGAAGACATATATTGTGAGGCAGGGACAGAAGACATATATTGTGAGGCAGGGACAGAAGACATATTTATTGAATATAGGCAGTGGGCCTTTGCAAAAACATTTGGGGAAAAAAATCTATTTGGGCTGCCTGTGACTGTCCTCAGTGTTCTGGGTCTGTGCTGGGTGTAGTAGTCCTCCTAATTCATACGCAGCCAGCTAAGTGTTACAGCAGGCTTGCGCAAAATTATTTCCTGGCTCTGTGTTGGCTGTTAAATCACCGCTGTATTCCAGTCCACAGTGCAACACTCTGCAGTTATTTGACATACTCCAGGGCCAGTAGCGGTGACGCAGAGAGAGAGAAGAGATATATTTATTGAATATAGGCAGTGGGCCTTTACAAAAACATTTGGGGAAAAAAATCTATTTGGGCTGCCTGTGACTGTCCTCAGTGTTCTGGGTCTGTGCTGGGTATAGTAGTCCTCCTAATTCATACGCAGCCAGCTAAGTGTTACAGCAGGCTTGCGCAAAATTATTTCCTGGCGTTCCGTAAGCGAAGTCAGCCTCCAACCACCGGCCAATAAGCGGCACATTTAATTACAGCGTTCTGTTTCTGCACTACTGGTAATACACCATGCTGAGGGGTAGGGGTAGGCCTATAGGACGTGGATGCGGGCGAGGACACGGAGGCCCAAGTCAGGGTGTGGGCACAGGCCGAGCCAGTGCGGTGGCCAGGGGTAGAGGCAGGGCCAGACCGAATAATCCACCAACTGTTTCCCAAAGCGCCCTCTCGCGCCATGCCACCCTGCACAGGTCAAGGTGCTCTACGGTGTGGCAGTTTTTCACAGAGACGCCTGACGACCGACGAACAGTGGTGTGCAACCTTTGTGGCGCCAAGATCAGCTGGGGAGCCACCACCACCAGCATGCGCAGGCATATGATGGCCAAGCACCCCACAAGGTGGGACGAAGGCCGTTCACCGCCTCCGGTTTGCACCACTGCCTCTCCCCCTGTGCCCCAACCTGCCACTGAGATCCAACCCCCCTCTGAGGACACAGGCACTACCGTCTCCTGGCCTGCACCCACACCCTTACCTCCGCTGTCCTCGGCCCCATCCAGCAATGTCTCTCAGCGCAGCGTCCAGACGTCGCTAGTGCCACTGTTTGAGCGCAAGCGCAAGTACGCCGCCACGCACCCGCACGCTCAAGCGTTAAACGTGCACATTGCCAAATTGATCAGCCTGGAGATGCTGCCGTATAGGCTTGTGGAAACGGAGGCTTTCAAAAGCATGATGGCGGCAGCGGCCCCGCGCTACTTGGTTCCCAGTTGCCACTACTTTTCCCGATGTGCCGTCCCAGCCCTGCACGACCACATCTCCCGCAACATTGTATGCGCCCTCACCAACGCGGTTACTGCCAAGGTCCACTTAACAACAGACACGTGGACAAGCACAGGCGGGCAGGGCCACTATATCTCCCTGACGGCACATTGGGTGAATTTAGTGGAGGCTGGGACAGAGTCAGAGCCTGGGACCGCTCACGTCCTACCCACCCCCCGAATTGCGTGCCCCTGCTCGGTGGTGGTATCTGCGGCGGTGTATGCTTCCTCCACTAAACCACCGTCCTCCTCTTCCTACGCAACCTCTGTCTCGCAATCAAGATGTGTCAGCAGCAGCACGTCGCCAGCAGTCGGTGTCGCGCGGCACGGCAGCACAGCGGTGGGCAAGCGTCAGCAGGCCGTGCTGAAACTACTCAGCTTAGGAGAGAAGAGGCACACGGCCCACGAACTGCTGCAGGGTCTGACAGAGCAGACCGACCGCTGGCTTGCGCCGCTGAGCCTCCAACCAGGCACGGTCGTGTGTGACAACGGCCGTAATCTGGTGGAGACTCTGCAGCTCGGCAGCCTCACGCACGTGCCATGCCTGGCCCATGTCTTTAATTTGGTGGTTCAGCGCTTTCTGAAAAGCTACCCACACTTGTCATACCTGCTCGGAAAGGTGCGTCGGGTCAGCGCACATTTCCGCAACTCCAAGACGGACGCTGCCACCCTGCGGACCCTGCAACATCGGTTTCATCTGCCAGTGCACCGATTGCTGTGCGACGTGCCCACACAGTGGAACTCTACGCTCCACATGTTGGCCAGGCTCTATGAGCAGCGTAGAGCTATTGCGGAATACCAACTCCAACATGGGCGGCGTAGTGGGAGTCAGCCTCCTCAATTATTTACAGAAGAGTGGGCCTGGTTGGCAGACATCTGCCAGGTCCTTGGAAACTTTGAGGAGTCTACCCAGATGCTGAGCGGGGATGCTGCAATCATTAGCGTCACCATTCCTCTGCTATGCCTCTTGAGAAGTTCCCTGCAAAGCATAAAGGCAGACGCTTTGCACTCGGAAACGGAGGCGTGGGAAGACAGTATGTCGCTGAATAGTCAGAGCACCCTCATGTCTATATCTCAGTGCGTTGAGGAGGAGGAGGAGGGGGAGGAGCATGAGGAGGAGGGGGAAGAGACAGCTTGGCCCACTGCTGAGGGTACACATGCTGCTTGCCTGTCATCCTTTCAGCGTGTATGGCCAGAGGAGGAGGAGGAGGAGGGGGAGGAGCATGAGGAGGAGGGGGAAGAGACAGCTTGGCCCACTGCTGAGGGTACACATGCTGCTTGCCTGTCATCCTTTCAGCGTGTATGGCCGGAGGAGGATCCTGAAAGTGATCTTCCTAGTGAGGACAGCCATGTATTGCGTACAGGTACCCTGGCACACATGGCTGACTTCATGTTAGGATGCCTTTCTCGTGACCCTCGCGTTACACGCATTCTTGCCACTACGGATTACTGGGTGTACACACTGCTCGACCCACGGTATAAGGAGAACCTTTCCACTCTCATTCCCGAAGAGGAAAGGGGTTCGAGAATGATGCTATACCACAGGGCGCTGCTGGACAAACTGATGGTAAACTTCCCATCCGACAGCGCTAGTGGCCGAAGGCGCAATTCCGAGGGCCAGGTAGCAGGGGAGGCGCAGAGATCAGGCAGCATGTACAGCGCAGGCAGGGGACCATTATCCAAGGCCTTTGCCAGCTTTCTGGCTCCCCAGCAAGACTGTGTCACCGGTCCCCAGTCAAGGCTGAGTTGGCGGGAGCACTGTAAAAGGATAGTGAGGGAGTACGTAGCCGATCGCACGACCGTCCTCGGTGACGCCTCTGCCCCCTACAACTACTGGGTGTCGAAGCTGGACACGTGGCCTGAACTCGCGCTGTATGCCCTGGAGGAGCTTGCTTATCCTGCGGCTAGCGTCTTGTCAGAGAGTGTGTTTAGTGTGGCTGGGGGAATCATCACGGATAAGCGTACCCACCTGTCAACCGACAGTGCCGACAGGCTTACACTCATCAAGATGAACAAAGCCTGGATTTCCCCAGACTTCTCTTCTTCACCAGCGGACAGCAGCGATACCTAAGCAATACGTAGGCTGCACCCGCGGATGGAAGCATCGTTCTCTATCACCATCAAAAACGGGGACCTTTTTGCTTCATCAATCTGTGTATAATATTCCTCCTCCTCCTCCTGCTCCGCCTCCTGAAACCTCACATAATCACGCCGAACGGGCAATTTTTCTTAGGCCCACAAGGCTCAGTCATATAATTTTTGTAAACAATTTTTATACGTTTCAATGCTCATTAAAGCGTTGAAACTTGCACCTGAACCAATTTTTATTTTAACTGGGCTGCCTCCAGGCCTAATTACAAATTAAGCCGCATTAACCAAAGCGATTAATGGGCTTCACCTGCCCTCTTGGTTGGGCATGGGCAATTTTTCTGAGGTACATTAGTACTGTTGGTACACCAATTTTTGGGGGCCCTCGCCTACACTGTAATCCAATTAATTTTTTGCCCACCTGCATTACAGCTGACGTTACATCAGCTGTGTTGGGCACTGCAATGGGATATATTTATGTACCGCCGGTGGGTTCCAGGGAGCCACCCATGCTGTGGGTCCACAGGGAGTTGTAACTGCATGTGTCCACTTCTAAAGAACCCCAGTCTGACTGGGGCATGCAGTGTGGGCCGAAGCCCACCTGCATTAAGCACGACATTACCTCAACTGTGTTGGGCACTGCAATGGGATATATTTATGTACCGCCGGTGGCTTCCTGGCACCCACCCATGCTGTCGGTCCACACGGAGTTGTAACTGCATGTGTCCACTTCTAAAGAACCCCAGTCTGACTGGGGCATGCAGTGTGGGCCGAAGCCCACCTGCATTAAGCACGACATTACCTCAGCTGGGATGGGCAATGCAATGGGATACATTTATGTACCGCCGGTGGGTTCCAGGGAGCCACCCATGCTGTGGGTGCACACGGAATTCCCATTGCGGAGTTGTACCTGCCTGTGACTATTTATAAAAAACCGCGGTCTGACTGGGGCATGCAGACACCTTGACAGAATGAATAGTGTGTGGAACATAGGTTCCCCATTGCTATGCCCACATGTGCAGCTCCTGATGGCGGTGGCACAGGATTATATTTCTCATTGCTTCTGTACAGCATTGTGGGCTATCGCCCCGCCCCTTTTAAAGAGGGTCACTGCCTAGCCATGCCAACCCTCTGCAGTGTGTGCCTGCGGTTCCTCCTCATGGCAGACGCACCTATAAATAGACATGAGTGTGGCGTGGCATGAGGGCAGCTGAAGGCTGCGCAGGGACAATTTGGTGTGCGCTGTGGACACTGGGTCGTGCGGGGGGGGGGGGGGGGGGGCGGTTGGGCAGCATGTAACCCAGGAGAAGTGGCAGCAGAGTGTCATGCAGGCAGTGATTGTGCTTTGTTGGAGGTAGTGTGGTGCTTAGCTAAGGTATGCATTGCTAATGAGGGCTTTTCAGAAGTCAAAATTGTTGGGATGGGGGGGGCCCACTCTTGCCGCTATTGTGGCTTAATAGTGGGACCTGGGAACTTGAGATGCAGCCCAACATGTAGCCCCTCGCCTGCCCTATCCGTTGCTGTGTCGTTCCCATCACTTTCTTGAATTGCCCAGATTTTCACAAATGAAAACCTTAGCGAGCATCGGCGATATACAAAAATGCTCGGGTCGCCCATTGACTTCAATGGGGTTCGTTACTCGAAACGAACCCTCGAGCATCGCGATAATTTCGTCCCGAGTAACGAGCACCCGAGCATTTTGGTGCTCGCTCATCTCTACTAACGATGTATCTTCTGTATAAACAGGCTGCCCGACTGACATCATTGGCTCATTCAAATGATAAATCATTTGGTGTAAATGGACCCTGTCCCTAACCTATCTATCATGTGCCATTGATAATTCTACTGTCATCTTATGTGGCATACAGGATTTGATCCCTAATGGGTGTCAAGGCCAAGCTGCTACCTGTATAGCGAAAGCTGTTATGATCATGGTGAAGACTATGTATTAGAAGCAGCAGACTAACCTTACTAGCTGTCATTTAGTCCATGATCTACAAGTACAACCAAGTCTAAATCTATTTCTTCAACAATAGAAGTGGACCTGTATATTTTTCTAAACGTATGAGATATGCAACTATACATTTGATTCTCCCAGTTCTATATCCTGCCAAGATAAATATTTGAGCCCCCATTTTGCCATGCAAATTCCCCAGCACTTTGTGTTGAAATTAGCTTGGAACTACTAAACACTTTCCATGGACTGCATTACCAAGCATAGCTTGGTGTCATCTGGTGAACTATATATGGGCTTCACCAGTGATATCATGTATGTATTAGTTGCTCCTGACATTTTGCACACAGACCCACTAATTTCTCCATGTTTGAACTATGTTCACAAACTTTGAAAAACTTTTATTTGTGGCTAGTGTCTCATGTCTACCACTTGTAACATACTGAAGCTACAGTAGTATAGTCCCTTATTTTAAATTGAAACAAGCGTCATTGACAATTAAAGCATTACATACAGTTGTTATAAAGCATTTTGCATAAGAAACTCTATATGCTAAAGCATTAACTTAATAATCATGATACATAACAATATTGCAAAGTGGTGTAAACAACAAAGAGGTGTAAAAAAGGCCAGTGTCTAGGGGAACATCTGGTTTTAAATATATGTGCATTATTCAAACAGTCAGTATAGTGAAATGTAGACTGTTTTGGTGACCATCTGGTTATGCTCCCAGGGAGTAATTTTACTCACTCTCCTCAATTTGCACTGTTGCATTAGAGATCTGCCAGTTCTTGGGCTCTTCTTCAGTCTTTCAAGGTGACGTCAGTACTCCTCCCATTACCCAATGAACACTGTGCATTAGTAATCTGGGATATGTTATGTTGCTTTTGAACTGGCAGATCCTACTTACATGAGCAGTACTGTCCAACCAGAGAGCAGCAAGTAGTGTCTTAAGGCCTTAGTCAGACGGGTGTTTTTTCGCGCGATTTGCGCATGCGCATGCGTCCGGCGATTTTATAAAACCATTGCTTTGCAATGGTATCGGACACGAGCACTTTTTATGTGCTCGTCCGATAAATTATAGAACAGAAATCGCAGATCGCACCTATCTGCGATCTGCGATTCCTGTTCTCTTCTCTATATGCGCTCAATGGGGCCGGCGGCAGCAGCGCCGACCCCATTGAGAACATATGGTAGACAAATCATTCTCCTCTGCCAGCTGTGGCAGAGAAGAATGATGTAAGCCCATTGAATTCAATGGAGCCGGCAATACAGCCGGCTCCATTGAAAGCAATGCGCTGCCAGCGAGCACGGGATGAATTTTCGGGAAGGGTTTAAAAATATAAGCCCTTCCCTGCAATTCATCCAGAAATGTGTAAAAACAAAAAAAATATATACTCACCTGGTCCCGGCAGATGGAGTTCAGCCGCGTCCAGCGGCAGTTCTCCTGAACTGCTCTCTGTAGTATTCAGCAGCCGGGGATTTAAAATCCCCGCCTGCTGAATGAGCTGCCTCTGATTGGTCACAGCCTGACCAATCAGAGGCAGCTCTCACTCACACCCATTCATGAATTCATGACTCCGTCTGCCGGGACAAGGTGAGTATATGTTTTTTTTTTTTTTTTTACACATTTCTGGATGAATTTCAGGGAAGGGCTTATATATTTAAGCCCTTCCCGAAAATTCATCCCGCGATCGCCCGCAGCGCATTGCTTTCAATAGAGCCAGCTGTATTGTTGGCTCCATTGAATTCAATGCGCTGGACAGCTCCGGCCCATTTCTATTGAAACATGGCTAGGAGCAGTATTTTCGGGCGATTTTTCGGCCCCGGTCACGCGATTTGCGGATGCGCATCCGTCATGCGATCCGCAAATCGCGGGAAAAAACGCCCGTGTGACTAAGGCCTTAGACTACTGAGAACCATCAGAGGAGGGATGGAGTGTACTTCCTCAACTAGTCATGAGCAATCGATTTCCTGACTTGACTTGAAAAAGTGTTTCATGTAGAAGCACTCTCACTGAGAGGTGTCTTAAATTAAAGAGCCCTAGAAATCAACATTTTGGGTCCAAAGGCATAGTGATGCACATAAGCATCAAATCATTTGAGCACAGTAGTACATTTTTGTGTCTATGACATGGTTTATAAGTAGAGATGAGCGAGCACCAAAATGCTCGGGTGCTCGTTACTCGGGACGAAATTATCGCGATGCTCGAGGGTTCGTTTCGAGTAACGAACCCCATTGAAGTCAATGGGCGACCCGAGCATTTTTGTATATCGCCGATGCTCGCTAAGGTTTTCATTTGTGAAAATCTGGGCAATTCAAGAAAGTGATGGGAACGACACAGCAACGGATAGGGCAGGCGAGGGGCTACATGTTGGGCTGCATCTCAAGTTCCCAGGTCCCACTATTAAGCCACAATAGCGGCAAGAGTGGGCCCCCCCCATCCCAACAATTTTGACTTCTGAAAAACCCTCATTAGCAATGCATACCTTAGCTAAGCACCACACTACCTCCAACAAAGCACAATCACTGCCTGCATGACACTCCGCTGCCACTTCTCCTGGGTTACATGCTGCCCAACCCCCCCCCCCCCCCCCCCCCCGCACGACCCAGTGTCCACAGCGCACACCAAATTGTCCCTGCGCAGCCTTCAGCTGCCCTCATGCCACGCCACACTCATGTCTATTTATAAGTGCGTCAGCCATGAGGAGGAACCGCAGGCACACACTGCAGAAGGTTGGCACGGCTAGGCAGTGACCCTCTTTAAAAGGGGTGGGGCGATAGCCCACAATGCTGTACAGAAGCAATGAGAAATATAATCCTGTGCCACCGCCATCAGGAGCTGCACATGTGGGCATAGCAATGGGGAACCTATGTCCACACACTATTCATTCTGTCAAGGTGTCTGCATGCCCCAGTCAGACCGCGGTTTTTTATAAATAGTCACAGGCAGGTACAACTCCGCAATGGGAATTCCGTGTGCACCCACAGCATGGGTGGCTCCCTGGAACCCACCGGCGGTACATAAATGTATCCCATTGCATTGCCCATCACAGCTGAGGTAATGTCGTGCTTAATGCAGGTGGGCTTCGGCCCACACTGCATGCCCCAGTCAGACTGGGGTTCTTTAGAAGTGGACACATGCAGTTACAACTCCGTGTGGACCGACAGCATGGGTGGGTGCCAGGAAGCCACCGGCGGTACATAAATATATCCCATTGCAGTGCCCAACACAGCTGAGGTATTGTCGTCCTTAATGCAGGTGGGCTTCGGCCCACACTGCATGCCCCAGTCAGACTGGGGTTCTTTAGAAGTGGACACATGCAGTTACAACTCCGTGTGGACCGACAGCATGGGTGGGTGCCAGGAAGCCACCGGCGGTACATAAATATATCCTATTGCAGTGCCCAACACAGCTGAGGTAATGTCGTGCTTAATGCAGGTGGGCTTCGGCCCACACTGCATGCCCCAGTCAGACTGGGGTTCTTTAGAAGTGGACACATGCAGTTACTACTCCCTGTGGACCCACGGCATGGGTTCCTCCCTGGAACCCACCGGCGGTACATAAATATATCCCATTGCAGTGCCCAACACAGCTGATGTAACGTCAGCTGTAATGCAGGTGGGCTAAAAATTAATTTAATTACACTGTAGGCGAGGGACCCCAAAAATTGGTGTACCAACAGTACTAATGTACCTCAGAAAAATTGCCCATGCCCAACCAAGAGGGCAGGTGAAACCCATTAATCGCTTTGGTTAATGTGGCTTAATTGGTAACTAGGCCTGGAGGCAGCCCAGTTAAAATAAAAAATGGTTGAGGTGAAAGTTTCAACGCTTTAATGAGCATTGAAACGTATAAAAATTGTTTACAAAAATTATATGACTGAGCCTTGTGGGCCTAAGAAAAATTGCCCGTTCGGCGTGATTATGTGAGGTTTCAGGAAGAGGAGCAGGAGGAGGAGGAGGAATATTATACACAGATTGATGAAGCAAAAAGGTCCCCGTTTTTGATGGTGATAGAGAATGATGCCTCCATCCGCGGGTGCAGCCTACGTATTGCTTAGGTATCGCTGCTGTCCGCTGGTGAAGAAGAGAAGTCTGGGGAAATCCAGGCTTTGTTCATCTTGATGAGTGTAAGCCTGTCGGCACTGTCAGTTGACAGGTGGGTACGCTTATCCGTGATGATTCCCCCAGCCACACTAAACACACTCTCTGACAAGACGCTAGCCGCAGGACAAGCAAGCACCTCCAGGGCATACAGCGCGAGTTCAGGCCACGTGTCCAGCTTCGACACCCAGTAGTTGTAGGGGGCAGAGGCGTCACCGAGGACGGTCGTGCGATCGGCTACGTACTCCCTCACCATCCTTTTACAGTGCTCCCGCCAACTCAGCCTTGACTGGGGACCGGTGACACAGTCTTGCTGGGGAGCCAGAAAGCTGGCAAAGGCCTTGGATAATGGTCCCCTGCCTGCGCTGTACATGCTGTCTGATCTCTGCGCCTCCCCTGCTACCTGGCCCTCGGAACTGCGCCTTCGGCCACTAGCGCTGTCGGATGGGAAGTTTACCATCAGTTTGTCCAGCAGCGCCCTGTGGTATAGCATCATTCTCGAACCCCTTTCCTCTTCGGGAATGAGAGTGGAAAGGTTCTCCTTATACCGTGGGTCGAGCAGTGTGTACACCCAGTAATCCGTAGTGGCCAGAATGCGTGTAACGCGAGGGTCACGAGAAAGGCATCCTAACATGAAGTCAGCCATGTGTGCCAGGGTACCTGTACGCAACACATGGCTGTCCTCACTAGGAAGATCACTTTCAGGATCCTCCTCTGGCCATACACGCTGAAAGGATGACAGGCAAGCAGCATGTGTACCCTCAGCAGTGGGCCAAGCTGTCTCTTCCCCCTCCTCCTCATGCTCCTCCCCCTCCTCCTCCTCCTCAACGCGCTGAGATATAGACATGAGGGTGCTCTGACTATCCAGCGACATACTGTCTTCCCACGCCTCCATTTCCGAGTGCAAAGTGTCTGCCTTTATGCTTTGCAGGGAACTTCTAAAGAGGCATAGCAGAGGAATGGTGATGCTAATGATTGCAGCATCCCCGCTCAGCATCTGGGTAGACTCCTCAAAGTTTCCAAGGACCTGGCAGATGTCTGCCAACCAGGCCCACTCTTCTGTAAATAATTGAGGAGGCTGACTCCCACTACGCCGCCCATGTTGGAGTTGGTATTCCGCAATAGCTCTACGCTGCTCATAGAGCCTGGCCAACATGTGGAGCGTAGAGTTCCACTGTGTGGGCACGTCGCACAGCAATCGGTGCACTGGCAGATGAAACCGATGTTGCAGGGTCCGCAGGGTGGCAGCGTCCGTGTGGGACTTGCGGAAATGTGCGCTGACCCGGCGCACCTTTCTGAGCAGGTATGACAAGTGTGGGTAGCTTTTCAGAAAGCGCTGAACCACCAAATTAAAGACATGGGCCAGGCATGGCACGTGCGTGAGGCTGCCGAGCTGCAGAGTCTCCACCAGATTACGGCCCTTGTCACACACGACCATGCCCGGTTGGAGGCTCAGCGGCGCAAGCCAGCGGTCGGTCTGCTCTGTCAGACCCTGCAGCAGTTCGTGGGCCGTGTGCCTCTTCTCTCCTAAGCTGAGTAGTTTCAGCACGGCCTGCTGACGCTTGCCCACCGCTGTGCTGCCGTGCCGCGCAACACCAACTACTGGCGACGTGCTGCTGCTGACACATCTTGATTGCGAGACAGAGGTTGCGTAGGAGGAGGAGGAGGGTGGTTTAGTGGAGGAAGCATACACTGCCGCAGATACCACCACCGAGCTGGGGCACGCAATTCGGGGGGTGGGTAGGACGCGAGCAGTCCCAGGCTCTGACTCTGTCCCAGCCTCCACTAAATTCACCCAATGTGCTGTCAGGGAGATATAGTGGCCCTGCCCGCCTGTGCTTGCCACGTGTCTGTTGTTAAGTGGACCTTGGCAGTAACCGCGTTGGTGAGGGCGCGTACAATGTTGCGGGAGACGTGGTCGTGCAGGGCTGGGACGGCACATCGGGAAAAGTAGTGGCAACTGGGAACCGAGTAGCGCGGGGCCGCCGCCGCCATCATGCTTTTGAAAGCCTCCGTTTCCACAAGCCTATACGGCAGCATCTCCAGGCTGAGCAATTTGGCAATGTGCACGTTTAACGCTTGAGCGTGCGGGTGCGTGGCGGCGTACTTGCGCTTGCGCTCAAACAGTGGCGCTAGCGACGTCTGGACGCTGCGCTGAGAGACATTGCTGGATGGGGCAGAGGACAGCGGAGGTGAGGGTGTGGGTGCAGGCCAGGAGACGGTAGTGCCTGTGTCCTCAGAGGGGGGTTGGATCTCAGTGGCAGGTTGGGGCACAGGGGGAGAGGCAGTGGTGCAAACCGGAGGCGGTGAACGGCCTTCGTCCCACCTTGTGGGGTGCTTGGCCATCATATGCCTGCGCATGCTGGTGGTGGTGGCTCCCCAGCTGATCTTGGCACGACAAAGGTTGCACACCACTGTTCGACGGTCGTCAGGCTTCTCTGTGAAAAACTGCCACACCTTTGAGCACCTTGACCTCTGCAGGGTGGCATGGCGCGAGGGGGCGCTTTGGGAACCAGTTGGTGGATTATTCGGTCTGGCCCTGCCTCTACCCCTGGCCACCGCACTGGCTCGGCCTGTGCCCACACCCTGACTTGGGCCTCCGCGTCCTCGCCCGCGTCCACGTCCTATAGGCCTACCGCTACCCCTCAGCATGGTGTATTACCAGTAGTGCAGAAACAGAATGCTGTAATTAAATGTGCCGCTTATTGGCCTGTGGTTGGAGGCTGACTTCGCTTACGGAACGCCAGGAAATAATTTTGCGCAAGCCTGCTGTAACACATAGCTGGCTGCGTATGAATTAGGAGGACTACTACACCCAGCACAGACCCAGAACACTGAGGACAGTCACAGGCAGCCCAAATAGATTTTTTTCCCCAAATGTTTTTGCAAAGGCCCACTGCCTATATTCAATAAATATATCTCTTCTCTCTCTGCGTCACCGCTACTGGCCCTGGAGTATGTCAAATAACTGCAGAGTGTTGCACTGTGGACTGGAATACAGCGGTGATTTAACAGCCAACACAGAGCCAGGAAATAATTTTGCGCAAGCCTGCTGTAACACTTAGCTGGCTGCGTATGAATTAGGAGGACTACTACACCCAGCACAGACCCAGAACACTGAGGACAGTCACAGGCAGCCCAAATAGATTTTTTTTCCCCAAATGTTTTTGCAAAGGCCCACTGCCTATATTCAATAAATATATCTCTTCTCTCTCTGCGTCACCGCTACTGGCCCTGGAGTATGTCAAATAACTGCAGAGTGTTGCACTGTGGACTGGAATACAGCGGTGATTTAACAGCCAACACTGAGCCAGGAAATAATTTTGCGCAAGCCTGCTGTAACACTTAGCTGGCTGCGTATGAATTAGGAGGACTACTACACCCAGCACAGACCCAGAACACTGAGGACAGTCACAGGCAGCCCAAATAGATTTTTTTCCCCAAATGTTTTTGCAAAGGCCCACTGCCTATATTCAATAAATATGTCTTCTGTCCCTGCCTCACAATATATGTCTTCTGTCCCTGCCTAACCACCACTTCTGGCCCTGGAGTATTACTGCAGGGCGCAATGCTCTGCACGGCCGATATACAAAAAAAAAAAAAAGTGCAACACTGCAAAAAGCAGCCTCCACAGTACTGCACACGGTTAGATGTGGCCCTAAGAAGGACCGTTGGGGTTCTTGAAGCCTAAAACACTCCTAACACTCTCCCTATAGCAGCTCCGGCACCAGCAGCACTTTCCCTCCTCTATGTCAGAATAAATCTGTGGCGAGCCGCGGGAGGGGCCGATTTTTATACTCGGGTGACACCTGATCTCGCCAGCCACTCACTGCAGGGGGGTGGTATAGGGCTTGAACGTAACAGGGGGAAGTTGTAATGCCTTCCCTGTCTTTCTATTGGCCAGAAAAGCGCGCTAACGTCTCAGAGATGAAAGTGAAAGTAACTCGAACATCGCGTGGTACTCGTCACGAGTAACGAGCATCTCGAACTCGCTAATACTCGAACGAGTATCAAGCTCGGATGAGTACGTTCGCTCATCTCTATTTATAAGTTATGGTTTGAAGAACTAGACTACTTTTCCTATTTGCACACTCTTATTGGATTTTATTCCTCAAACAATGCTTTTTGACCTTTGAGCATAACCAAAGGATAGCAGTCTCAGACCCCATACACTGCGACATATGAAAAAGTTTTTTGCATTTCTTCTTTCTTGATAGTTTTATAAGTAGCCTCAGGTCTATTTGAAGTTACAGTCTTTTTGGAGATATAAAATTAAACATAATTAAAGATTATTTTTGAATAGTTAAAGACAGAATATATGCCTTAACTGCTATTCAGCAGCAAAGCAAAAGATAATATAAAATATACCTTGTTATTATGTAGGGATTATCCGATTCAAAATGCTTATTGCTAACCTATATTTCTCACAGGTATGCAAAATGAATTATCTTTGTTTAGCCTATTGAGTTTAATGTACAATAAATTAATAGGTCATTCTACTTGCTGAGAAAGAAGAAAAAATGGATTAAAGAATTTGCTTTAGGTCAATCAAAGAGAACTCGCAACTGTAATTTATTTTACATTGGGCCAAGACTAATTGCTTCTTTCTCATTTCTGTCTATACTGTATTCTGACTCTTCAGACCACTGTGCATGTACTTTCCCATAGACTTCTATGAGAGTAAGTGCTCCCGGTGGTCTGAAAAGAGTCAGACTTTCAGACAGCATGCAGACATCACCAGCGGACACCATGGGAATGGGGGAGCAGGTGAGTATAAAAAATACATGCTTTGGCTCCTCATTACCTCACCAAACAGCATCTATGGTGCTGTTTGGTGATGACAGGTTCCCTTTAAAGAGGACCTGTAATCACGCCAGACATGTATGTTTTAGCAAATACTATATTATTGTATTTCTTATAAAACAACAATTCTGGAGCATTTTTTTCTCATAGCTCTACATTTTGTTATTGCTACATTAATCCTCCTGGAAATTTATGAATAAATTGACAACTGGGTGTTATCATTTGGAGATATGTCTTTGGACAGGCTGACATTGTTCAATCAGTGCTGATAGTATAAACCCCTTTGCCAAGGGGAATGGTAATGCCCAACTATCAATTGATTTATACATTTCTATGACAAATAATAGATGAATGGCATAAGACGAGGCTCTAAGAAACGATGCTGCAGAATTGTTTAGTCATAGAAAATACAAGTATTTACTAAAACAGACTTATTAAGAGGGATGACAGGTTCTCTGTAAGACAATATTTAGGAAATTACACTAATACATTTTTAAAATTCAAAAGTACCCACAAATTTAAAAGCAGACACTTTCAAAACTTAGTTACAGGGTTCAGCATTTTATAGTTACTAGATTGACCTGATGTTCGCTACACGAACATAAAATGTTTCACAAGTGGTGGTTGTGAACTTCTAAATCTGCTCGGTTAGGTGATTATTTAGAGCATCACTTTATATTTGGAGCAGATATCTAATATAAAAAAGCCTACAGGTCTCTCTCTGTTTGCCTGCCTTTCTCTCTGTCTGTCTCTCTCTCTGTGTTTCTCACTGTCTGTCTCTGTCTGTCTCTTGTCTGTCTCTTTGTCTCTCACTCCGTCTCTTTCTCTCTGTTTGTCTGTCTCTCTTGTTGTATGTCTTTCTGTTTGTCTCTTTGTCTGCCTCTCTCTCTCTTTGTCTCTCTATTTCTTTTGTTGTCTGTCTCTCTCTCTGTCTGTAACTCTCTCTTTCTGTCTCTGTCTCTCTGTCTGTCTGTTCCTCTCTGTCTCTCTCTCTCTCTCTCTATCGCTCTCTCTTTCTGTCTCTATTGCACTCTCTGTCTCTATTGCTCTCTCTCTGTCTCTCTATCGCTCTCTCTATGTCTCCCTATTGCTTTCTCTGGGTCTCTCTATCACTCTCTCTCTCTATGTCTTTCTATTGCTCTCTCCATTGCTATCCATATCTATTTGTCTTTCTGTTGCTCCCCCTTTCTCTCTACCCTTTCTCTCTCTGTCACTGTATCACTATTTCTGTCTCTCTGTCGTTCTCTCTTTCTGTCTGTTTCTCTATCGCTCTCTCTCTGTCTATTTCTCTATCGCTCTCTCTGTTTGTTTCTCTATCGCTCTCTCTGTCTGTCTCTCTATCACTCTGTCTCTCTATTGCTCTCTCTGTCTCACTATCTATCTCTCTCTCTTTCTGTCTATCACTCTCTCTCTCTCTGTCTCTCTATTGCTTTCTCACTGTGTTTCTATTGCTCTCTCTCACTGTCTCTCTGTGTATCGCTCTCTCTGTCTCTATCGCTCTCTCACTCTGTCTATTGCTGTCTCTCTCTCTCTGTCTCTGTATCGCTCTTGGTTGGGCAGTGTATGGTGCAGCTTAGCAGTGTATGCTGTGTTGCTTAGCACTGCTTCTCTCATTCCAGAGCATGCCTGAAGCACAGCAGCCCCGCTCATAGACTTAACATTGTAACTTTCAACCCGCCTGACAGCTTCCTGAATGCATTAAACTCACATTTGATGATTATACGGCATCAGTGAGCATATGTGTCATCTAATGACACCAACATCATACACCAAAGTTACAGCAAAGGGGTCAAAGTGTGGTGCAAAAAAAAGCATGCAGGGTTATTTATATTAGATGTTACTGGTGGTTACTTTGTGGATGCATATTGTATCTCTTAAGATAGTGTGGATCCCCTGATAGTTTAATGGTTGCTTAGCAATTCTATTCAGTTGAGAAGAGGTTAAGGCACATACTCTCTCTTTTGAAGTTTAAGATAGTCACTGGCTTGGCTATCTTCAAAAACTCCCATAGGCTTCATTAGAGAGGGTTACACACATATCTCACTGCAGCCACATATATATGTGGCTACAGTGAGAAGTCAAGTAGGGTTCAGGATCCAGAGGTAGGATGGGGCCAACCTTAATCCAGTCAAATACTCTATCTATTTATCTATCAATCTCATATCTATCTATCTATCTACCTATCTATCTATCTCATATCTATCTATCTATCTATCTATCTATCTATCTATCTATCTATCTATCTCATATATAACTGTCTTAAATAGATATGAGACAGATAGATAGATAGATAAATAGATAGATAGATAGATAGATAGATAGATAGATAGATAGATAGATAGATAGATAGATAGATAGATATGAGATAGATCGATCAATCCTAGCTATTAAGTTAGGCTGTAAAACTAACATTGTTCTTTTAGTAGCTTACATTTGGTGTGTTCATTAAACTTCTAGACGGATGTTTAAATACACACACACATATATATATATATATATATATATATATATATATATATATATATATATATATATATATATATATATATATATATATATATATATATATATATATACACAGTAGGTCAGACAAGACAATAAAAATGTCAATTGATATTCTATGAAATAAGCAATTACCAACATTTGTTTTTTTTTCCCCTTCTCCAAAAACGGACTCCTTTCAATGCAATATTAAGTATAATCATTTAACATTTCCCAGTATATAAAAGCAGATGGCAAGAAGATAATTGTTTCAAGAGACAGATGGCTGTTCTTTCTACCTCCTTTTAGGATTTGTTATTTACCACTGACGTGCAGCAATGATGTGAATGTAATATTCTGATCTCTCCTTGTTATCAGAACCTAACACTATACACATGTAGAATGCAATGTGTACTTCTTTTGCAGGAAGTGGGATTATCTCTATATTCTCAAATGTTCTCTTTCAACTATGGACAAAAGTACAAGTGGTGAAATAATTTTTGATGAAATATGATGAAATCCATGTGCTATATTTTTAAACCATTGAAACATTTTAAAAGTTCCTTTCTTGAAATGTGAAAGGAAGTATTATTGAATTTCACTAATTTTATGAATATTTTAAGGTAAGAAAAACAATAGGGTAGTGACACATTGGCTAAGTTTAATCACATGAGCTTTAAAAGAGCATTACTTCACAGAATTCTGCAAAGCTATAAATGAAATCTAAAAGTAATCCATAAGCTTAAGGGATACTAGTAGAAAGGCCATTCCAGGATGGCAACTGCAATCTCTATATCTACAGTATATGTCTCTCCACTCAGGAAACTTATTCAGTGGAATTAGAAGCTTCTCCTGTTCTATAACATACTGATTGCAGATTGGATTGCTTTTTCAATGCAACAGGTTTCTCTTAAAGGATATTCCCATGGTAAACATTTCTGGCACATCCCAAAGATATAACAATATTGCGTTGAGTTTAGATAACAGGGGTTATGTGGTCAGTGTTTAAACTTTAGGTAGTTGTCATATATCTATGCGCATTTTATGTGCATGAGAATTATATACTGGGCATTTCATAGTTGCTTTTCATAGAAGTCTATAGAAGATGTCTGTAGACTTCCATGAGCTTGTCCTCAGCTGCGTAAAGCCCCCATAAATGAATGTCCATCAATGTGTGCCTGTGGCATCTCTTGGTAGACTGGTTGTCAGTATACGGTATAATGCAATGCTATGGTGTTGCAGTATACTGTATGAGGAATCAAACAATTTCAAGTTCTCTTAAAAAATAAGTGAAAAAAATGTTTTTTTAATTGTAAAAAATAAAGGAAATTAAAAGTTTAAACCCCTCCCTCCTTTCCGCATATTTAAAATAAAAGCATATTTGGTTTTACCACATCCATAAAAGACCGATGTATTCAAATAATGCATTATTTATTCCAAATGGTAAAAAATAGAGATGAGCGAGCACCAAAATGCTCGAGTGCTCGTTACTCGAGTCGAACTTTCAGTGATGCTCGAGAGTTCGTTTCGAGTAACGAACCCCATTGAAGTCAATGGGCGACTCGAGCATTTTTGTATATGACTGGTGCTCCGCTAAGGTTTTCATTTGTGAAAATCTTAGCAAATCACCAAAGTCATGTAAAAAACACAGAAATGGATAGGGCAGGCGAGGAGCAACATGCAGGGCTGCATTTCGGGCTCCGAGGTCTCACTATTAAGCCACAATAGTGGCAAGAGTGAGACCCACCCCCCCCCCCCCCGCACTGTCAGCATAAAGATCGTTCTCCTCTGCCACAGCTGTAACAGCTGTGGCAGAGAAGAACGATGTTTGCCCATTGCATTCAATGGAGCCGGCAATACAGCCGGCTCGATTGAAAGCAATTGGCTGCTGGCGAGCGTGGGATGAATTTTCGGGAAGGGCTTAAAAATATAAGCCCTTACCTGAAAATCATCCTAAAATGTGTAAAAATAAAAAAAAATGTATACTCACCTTTCCGCTGCAGCTGGAGTTCAGCCGCATCTGGCCGGCAGTTCTCCTGAACAGCTTTCTGTAGTATTCAGCAAGTGGGGATTTAAAATGACAGCTGAGAGCTGCCCCTGATTGGTCCCTGCGCTCAGCCAATCAGAGGCAGCGCTCACTCACCCATATATGAATTCATGAATGGGTGAGTGAGAGCTGCCTCTGATTGGTGAGGCTGTGACCAATCAGAGGCAGCTCATTCAGCAGGCGGGGACTTTAAATCCCCGGCTGCTGAATACTACTCACAGCAGTTCAGGAGAACTGCCGGCCGGCCGCGGCTGAACTCCGTCTGCCGGGACAAGGTGAGTATATTTTTTTTTTACTTTTTATACATTTCTGGATGAATTTCAGGGAAGGGTTTATATTTTTAAGCCCTTCCTGAAAATTCATCCTGCGCTCGCTGGCAGCCCATTGCTTTCAATGGAGCCGGCTGTATTGCCGGCTCCATTGAATTCAATGGTCAGTGCTCGTTTAATCGAGATGAGTACCGCGTGGTGCTCGTCTCGAGTAACGAGCATCTTGAGCACCCTAATACTCGAACGAGCATCAAGCTCGGACGAATATGCTCGCTCATCTCTAGTAAAAAACGAAACATCAGAATTGCGCTTTTTTGGATGCCATGTCTCTAAGAATTTTTTTTTAAAGAGCAATCAAAAATATGTGTGCACTCCAAAATGCTATCAATAGAAGCCACATATCCTCCTGCAAATTATGAGACTTCACATACACATTTAGATAAGAAAGTTATGTCAGTTAGAATATGCCTACAAAAAAAAAAAATATATATATATATAATTTGGTATGGTCCAAACTATACCAACCAACAGAAAAAAGTTATCATAAGCTGCAGTGTGTATGCTGTAAAAACAATATCATCCAAAGATGTTGAAATTAAATTAAATTCTTTCCCCAATTTGCTCCACTTAAAAATGCTTAAAAGTTTTTTAAGTACATTATATGGTATTGAGTAGTAGCTTTGAAAAAGTCGTCCGGCAAAAAAACGAGCCCTCAGACATCTACATTGAAGGAAAAATAAAAGAGTTTTTGAAAGGTAGGAGAAAAAACAAAAATTGAAAAAATAAAGAAAATGACCACGTCTTTAAGGGATTAGGCAAAATACTAGTGTGCTTGTATGGCAGCCACTATGTAGCATAAACAAGAGAAAGACATCTAATAGATATTGCACCATTTTTGCTATCTCATAAATTGATACATTCTTCTCGTATTTCTACGGCTACCACATTTCTTATCTTTGTTTAGGAGCTGAAGTCCAAGACTATATTGTCAATTTTTCTTTATCTAAAAACACCTTATTGTTATGAGTTAAACCTTTTTCTCCTATTCTTTAGGATTTATAAAAAATAAGAAATGTTAGTGCTTATTAGCTAAAAATTAATTTCCTTGATTGTTAAATTATCTAAATCTGACAACTCTGTTTTGATTCCGATATACAACTGTGCAATTTTAAGGTTTGCTTGATTGAAGACTGTAATTAGACAAAATGATTGTCATCCGTAAACCTATTTTCAGTGTGTTCCGACAAGCTGCACAGTTAGTTATATTCATCAAACTGGTTGACGAAACTCCAAATTTAATGTTTTACTTTTGCTACAATAAGTTTAAACTAACTCGTAAAACTGGCTTTCACATTTTATCCGTGCCCACGGATTGTGATACAACAAAGTTTTTTTTACTTTTGCAGTCAAATAAAGGCCCTATACTGTTGACTATGTTGTTGGATCACGCACTTGGATGCAGCCCTGGCTTCAGGTTGGATGGTACCGTGTGCAGCAACTTTCTATTAATTCTGTACTTATGGTGTACCATTAAGTGCCCAAACAATACAATATTGCACCTGCCATACACAGAGGCACTAAGTGAGGGTTCTGGGGTGCAAGTTTTCAGCACCTTCACCATCAAAGCCACTGATCCCATCTTTAGTAGTGACAGATGATGGGTCATGTAAAACTGCATAGCTTGTACGCCATTAAAACCAGCCCTGCATGAGTTCGTAACATACTGAATATACTGCATATGAAGGAGTTGAATAGTTTTACCAAAATTTACACTATCAAATGTTTAGCACCTTTTAGACTTTTATAGACTTGGCTATTGGTTGTTTTAATTTACCCACATTGCTTATTGACTCTCAGTCTGTGATATGGGATATGTGCTAATTGCTGTTATAATTAGCATGCTGCTCATAAAGAGAGCAAGTCCCTAAGGATGACATACTGTGGGAAGTGAAAGGCCAGGGAGAAATATACAGCTAATGAATACAATTGAGAACCTTGCTATAAGAAGAGGAAAGAGAGAACAAAGTCAAAAAAATTCAGAAGGAATGTAGAGAGGCAAAAGGCAACAATCACAAACTAAAATGTTTCTACACAAATGCGCAGAGCATGGGAAACAAAGAGAATAAGAGCTTCTAACACCGGAAGAGATATATATCGTCATAGGTATCACTGAAACTTGAAACACAAGACTGGAATACAAGGCTTGAAGGATTCAACTTATTTATAAGAAACAGACCTAATAAAGGAGGAGGAGGTGTTACATTGTATGTCAGGAAAGCATACATCTCCACAGAGATTCAAGCTTCAGAGCATGGTAGTTCTGTAGAAACTGTTTTGGTAAGAATACAGGAAGAGAACAACAGAAAGGACACCATTGTAGGCATTTACTATAGGCCGCCTGGACATGCCAAAGATATGGATGAACTCTTTCTACATCAGATGGCTAAGTTCTCAAAAAAGTACAACACTGTGTGATCATGAGAGTCTCTCTCAGGCAAAAGTAATGGGTTCAATGAAATTTTATCCACTCTTGCTGACAACTTTATCTTTCAAAAAGTAGAAGAGAAAACAGGACAAGGGGTGTAACTATAGGGAATGCAGGGAATGTGGTTGCTCCTGGGCCCAGGACCCTTAGGAGGCCCATACGGCCTCTCTTCTCCATATAGTAAGCTTATATTTTGCATTAGGGCCCAGAAGCTTCAAGTTACACCTCTGAACAGGAAGGTCTGCTATTTTGTACCCAATTCTTACCAACAGGGAGGAAATGGTTGAGGAAGTAAGGCTGGATGGGATCTTAGGAGGCAGCAATAATACTACCCTTGAAGTTTGGATACCAAGGTGAGGGAGACCTGAGAAGACTCAGACCTCAAGGTTGGATTTCAAAAAGACAGATAATGAACTCAGAACGAGGGTAGGAAGGATCCATTGTCTGGATGTTCTTAAGGACAGAAATGTCCAAGAAGGTTGGGAAATATTGAGGAATGAGAAGGGCAATCATTAACAATCCTTAAAAGAAGAAAGAATGGGAAACATTTAAAGAGAATGGATGAACACAGAACTTAAATACATGCAGAAAAAGAAGAAAATTAAGTTTATTAAATGAAAAGAAGGGCATATCTAAAGAAGAATATAATGCTGTCTGCAGAAACTGTAGGGCAAATGTCAGAAAAGCTAAAGCTAATAATGAATTAATGCTTGCAAGAGGGGCGAAAAGCAAGAAAAAGGGATTTTGAGGTGCTTTGCTTTGAAATGTTCCTAAAAATGCTTGTTTAAACGTAAAATAACAATCAGCTGACAGATGAGCAAACACTCATTCATCGGCTGATCGTGTCGTTTAGGTGCATATAAAATTGCTTGCTGATCAACTGCACATCTCCCCATATAAACAGGTGTCATGTCCAAGCAGGATGTGATGGGTCCGTTAACCTGAAATACTGCCCACCAGACTGTGGTCAACAATAACGAACACCGACAATAGGAAAACACTGTCCCTAAAGATCCTTACCCAAGGAAGGGACATACCTATGCATAAATAACGCGCCCTGACAAGTGCGAATCTGACCATATACCTGGGCCACTAGTACACCCTATGTGGAATAGGAGAAGACCACAAAAAACAAGATGGAAAGGATAATAACTACAGTACTTAACTTTAGGAGGACTCAGGCAAACAGGAGATCCAGCACCTAGTTTTGACTTCTATCACAGTCAGAGGAAGATTGAAAATTAAACAGCACTGAGCTAAGCACAAGGCCGGGTTAAATAGTCCCGACAAGTTACCCACAGGTGAAACCCAGCAAGTCTCACCTTATACTATTCCTTCCATCAGAGCCAGAAAATGGAGAAACACATACAAGACTTATACCAGACTACTAGAAAGGAAGCGATGCCAGAACCGCTGCAACAACAGAGAGATGCCGATCAATTAAAGCTGTATGGGAACAAACAATCATGTTAACGATTGGTAATCTCCATAAATTAGATTTCCTGTCCATGTATATGGAGGGAAAAAGTGCTGATTAACATGTTCATTGTCAGTCAGTGGTTGTTGGCACTGGAAACATATTTGTATGTTTAAAAATACCTTAAGATTAGCCCTCGCAGAGCAACTTTTTATCAGAATATGAAGTACCCTGTTATTTAAACCCTCTCAAGAATGAACTTTTAAACAGGCATGTAACTATAGGGTTGCAGAACTTGCAGCTGCATTTGGGCCCTATAGCCTGAGGGAGTGCAATGACCTCTCTACCACACAAGATAAAACAAATTAATGTCATTTTGTGCATCTGTATACTGAGATATTACCATGGACATTTTTATTCAGCTTTTGGCCGCCTGCAGACGAGCGGGTCGGATCCGGCAGCGAGAATTCTCGCCGCGGGACCCGACCCGAGTGCCTGCAGGGACGAGCGCATACTCACCCGCGCCTGGCGGCCCCGGCTCTTTCATGTGCCGGCTGCCGCGCAGCCGGCGCATGCGCAGACCGGAGCCGGCGGCCGGGTGAGTGCGAGCCCCGCACAAAAATAGGACATGCCGCGGTTTGTTTGCCGCGCGAGATTTCGCGCGGCCAAACCGCGGCCATCTGCATAGGAGTGCGGATTGTAACGCACTCCTATGCAAACTTTCAGTGGCGGAAATCCCGCGGGAAATACCGCCGCGGGATTTCCGCCCGTGTGCAGGCGGCCTTACTGCTATGTTTAATGAACTTTGTGCTTTGACATCAGAACATTAATTAATATAAAATTAGTTTGTCCGAAACCTCTGTCCTATGACATCACTGGGTAAATCATCCTCGTATAATGATGGTGTGTTTATTATCCCTGTTCTGTTTATTATCACTCTGGCCCTTAGACCTCTTTTACATCTCCCCTGGAACTTCCGTCCAGAGGTTACATTGCCGATGTAAAAGCCAGACTAAATGCCATGCGAAAAAGCGCTACATGCAGTGTTTTTTACTGACCTTGGAAGCACGAGTCAACTTAGAACCAGCTACCTGAACCTTGCAGGGATTGAACTCGCAACCTTCAGGTCATAAGAGAGCTTAGAACTGCATTTCTGCTGCCTTAACACTCTGTGCCACACGAGGCTATGATATCTCTTTTTAGTGATACACTGCAACCGTGATTACTGCGCTGTGACATCACTGTTTACATCATCCCTGTGTTGTAAAAACACTGTGACTATTATTTCTGTGCTGTTACTTCACTTCCGTAGTTACCCCAATGTGATATCACAGCCTGTATCATCTTTGTGCATAGAAAACATTGTTTGTGAATTCACTGTATTTGTTATATCTGTATCGTCACAATACTACTGGTTTTATAATCCCTGCATTATGACATTATTGCATTTATTATTGCTCTAGTGGAGATGATTATATACATTATCCATGTTCTGGGACATATTAGTCATAATTATTCCTGTGTATTAACATAAGAGATGAGCGAGCATACTTGCTAACGCAAACTACTCGAGCGAGTAGTGCCTTATGCGAGTACCTGCCGACTCGTCTCTAAAGATTCGGGTGCCGGCGGGGGAGAGCTGTGAGTTGCTGGAGTGAGCAGGGGGGAGCAGGGGGGAAAGAGTGAGAGATAGATCTCCCTCCCGTTCCTCCCCACTCTCCCCCGTCGCTCCCCGCGCCCCCCCCCCCCCCCGCCGGCACCCGAATCTTTAGAGACGAGCAGGCAGGTATCGCATAAGGCACTACTCGCTCGAGTAGTTTGCCTTAGCGAGTATGCTCGCTCATCTCTAATTAACATCACTGTGTGCATTTTCGGGCATATAAGTATATCAAATGCAGTATTTGCAGATGGGAACTTACACCCAAGGTGGCCCAATAGTTCCCTTAATACATAACAAGGGAAAAAGAAAAAGAAAAAAAAACGGAAAGCTTACATAATTCCATAGTACCTTCTCTCTCCTCAGTCATGGACTCTAAAATTGGTGACGATTGAGGAGATAGAAGAAGGGTCCTAATAGACCAATAAACCTGCAGACCTTCTCTCTATTCAGGCCATGGATTGCAACATTGTATGACTGAAGGGATAGAAGAGGAAATATGATGTGGGTTGAAACTACTCTGTGATATAGTACCATCTCTCTCCTCAATCTATGGACTTAACAAATGGTGACGACTGAGGAGATAGAAGAGGAAGGGATATTAAACACCAATAAATCAGAGTACCTTCTCTCTCTCTTCAGTCTATGGACTGTAACGTTGTATGACTGAGGGAATAGATGAGGAAATATGGCGTATATGGGACTGCACGTCTGTCAATTATTTTGAAAAACCCAGCACTCAGTGTGACTACAGAACTTTAACAATATCAATACAGGTTATAATTTTTAAAATAATTTTTTCTCAGTGATTATAAATTGTATGGTCTTCCGACCTCACCGCTCCAGCAAACCTCCGGACTTCCAGGCTTCAATGTCTCCATACTATCACTCCACATCTACCGGTATAAGCACAATTCTCTTTTCCTTGTGTGTCTGTGCCTTGAAGATGAAGCATGCAGTACCTAAAAGGCCTCTCATGAGTTAAGCAATTACTTCCTTCCACTCGTTCTTTACTGCCAGAAAGAAGGAACTGTGGTTATAGGTATGGAGACATTGGAGTCCGGAGATTTAGTGAAGTGGTGAGGTCAGAAGCCTATAGAAAATGTATTAAGACTCTGTCTGATTTGACTATAAGCTAAGAAGGAATAAGCAGTGTGGTTTGTGCTTCCCCATCTGAAGTAAATGGAACTGTTGCAATCCTGGTGTCCATTATTGTTTATGTAGGAGGTCTGAGCACCAGTTTTCTTTTTCCCTTGATGCTGGTATATGGAGTTCATTTTAGGGCAACCAGAAGGGTTGAAACAACCCCTGTACAGTTTAGTCTGTTAATCATAAATCATAGAGATGGGCGGGACCTCCAGGGTCATCGGATCCAACCCCCTGCTCAATGCAAGTTCTCTAAATCATGCCAGACAGATGTCTGTCCAGTCTTATATTGAAGACTTCCAATGAACGCGAACTCACCCCTCCTGTGGCAACCTGTTCCACTCACTGATCACTCTAAGGCCTCATGCCCACGGATGGGTCAAATTCTGCATACGGGAGCCCGCAGTGGAATCTGACCCTGGCCACAGCCAAGACCCTGCTTACTTGTCCAAGTCTTCTTTTTTTCTGTATTGCAAATGTCTGCAGAAGCACTGGCCGGCCCGGCGGCACAGATTCTGCAATTCAAATCTGCCTGTGGACAAATCTGCCATTTTTTTCTAATATCTAATCTGTGTCTCCTCCCTTTCAGTTCCATCCCATTGCTTCTAGTCTTTCCTTGTGCAGATGAGAATAGGGCTGATCCCTCTGCACTGTGTCAGCCCCTCAGATATTTGTAGACAGCTATTAAGTCTCCTCTCAGCCTTAAACATTCTCAAATCCTTTAACCCTTTCCAATCCAATTTGTATCCCGGTTTTCCTAGGGGGCTTACTCTTTTTCTGCCGTTATACAATGGCGCTATATGCTGGCTAAAGCCAGTACTGCATGAGGTGACACGTTGGATAGGCTCCGACAGCAGAGAGGCTAGCAATATACAGTAAGAGAACCCCGACAGACGTCTTCCAACATAGGAGCCGTACAGCCTTAAATCTTAATGTCTTCAGACGTCAGACAGTGAATTGGAAAAGGTTAACCATTTCTCATAGGACATGATTTGCAGACCGCTCACCATCTTGGTAACTCTTCTCTGAACTTGCTCCAGTTGGTCTAGGTCTTTTTTAAAATTGGGGTGCCCAGAACTGGACACAGTATTCTAGATGAGGGAATGAATTTCACTCGTATAGTTTAAGTGACTATTGCTATTTCTGTACACTTTGACACCAGGATACATCCTCTGCACTGCTGATTGTGACAGGAAACTAACAAGCAAATAGACTGCACATTTGAGATTTACAGATTTTTTTTATTTCAGCCTAGGAATTTTGTTACTTTGTTACTTACTTCATTTCAGCTCCATTACCACAGTGTTGAAGTCAGATGGCTGTCTGGCTGCCTAGTATTCTATCATATACAAAATTGATACATATTAGAGATTTATCAAAACTAGAGCAAGGGGAAAAGTGGAAGCTATAGCAACAAATCAAAGAGTTGCTTTAATCTTCGGGGTCTCGGAAAATGGAATACTGAGTGTAATTGATTGGTATGATTCACTCCTCACTTTGCCATTCACAATTTATCTCCTTCAGGAACCTTTTGCATAAAAAGTAGCGCTGAGAGAAACTGGAGGAGTTCGTCATTTCTAACAGTTGAACTCCAGCTTTCATTGTCTAGTACAGGTTAAAAAATTTGAGGTGTTGTCCAATTAGAGCAATCCTTGACCATATGCATAATTGGGGCATATGAATGTCATTGAAGGAGCTCAAGTACCCCCCAGTTCCTCCTTCTATAAACCAGTGCAGATATCTGCTGATGTAAGAGGTGCCCAGCCGAGAGAGACAGGAGGCCAACGCATGCCAGCGTTGGTCTCGGAAGCGCTTCCAAGTTCTGTTTGTTCCCATTCACCAGACAGAGACACAGCCAGGGAGGGGAGCGAGTGGAGGACTTGCCTGGCACCATGTTGGAGCGGCTAGGGGATGCCATTTTGATGTAGCCTCCAAAAGCCTATGTAAAGAAGCTCTGTCCCTGCCAATGATATAGAGGTAGTGCCCAATATATACAGTCCAAAGCCAGAAGACCCTGAGTGAGGGAGACCTAGACAGAGAGGCAGACGGTTGTGTTGGTGGTCATTATTGAGGGGCTATGCAGAGCTGGGGGAGCTGCTCACCAAGAGAAGGCCTGAAGATGTGGAACATCCATGGGGAGAAGCACCCTACAGCGTGTCAGTGCCGAAGAACCACCAAGACCTTGCAAGGGTTAATGGAATGTTATGTGTGTAATTTAAAGGGTTACTCACAACACTGTAATGTACCTGATGGGAGTGTAATAATGATGATGTGTCTATAATGCAGTAAGTGTAATGGCATGGTGAGGCACATGGCCTAGAAGCAGGAAAACCGTAGAGTGTATATGGAATTAAGTAATGTAACGTGGAAGAGAAACCGCTAGATGGCGATGATGAAGTGGTGACCTCTGGGCTTTGGTATTGTCTACAATGTGTTTTATTTCCACATTCTGTAAGTGTGGGTGCTGCTGCTACTGGGCAATGAAATTCGAGGCCTATGGCCGCAAGGATGATGTATATAGTGTTTACACCACAGTAATGATAAGTAAAATTATGCTGATAAAATATGAGGAACGCCATGCGCCTTGCTGCTGCCAGGAGTAACTACAGAGGAACAGAACGAGATGTAAAGGTCGTCGAGAAACGTCACATGATGAAACTGTTTATTTACTGTCGCTTTAAGAGTTCTTTTGCTTTAAGTGAAAGAGTTATTATGTAATGTTAAAAATAAGTGAACCCCTTATATGAAGCACAGTAGCATTTATTATACAACTGTTCCGTATAGTTATTTTTATAGTAGAAGAATGTGCTGCCTCTGCCTCCGTTTGTCATCACCGTGCTATCCTCAACCTGTGTCGCACCACCACCTGCAACTGTTTCCTATAATTGCCTGTTAAAGGGCTCAGTCACACGGGCGCATCGGCACCCATAGACCGGCGCCGATGCGCTCGTGTGACTGCAGGAAGGAGACGTACGTACCTGAAGACGGCCGTCTCTGTGCAGCACCGGAGGAAAGAACATGTGACCGGCTTCATTGCTGGTCATGTGTTCTTTCATCAGCGCTGGAGAGAGACGGCCGTCTTCAGGTACGTCCGTCTCCTTCCTGCAGTCACACGGGCGCATTGGTGCCGGTGTACGGGTGCCGATGCGCCCGTGTGACTGAGCCCTCACACTCCAAGTATCAGTGCAACCACATATTACAATACTTGGTTGCCCATACGTTTGTAACTTTTGAGGCCTTAGTCACACGGGCGTTTTTTCCCACGATTTGCGGATCGCATGACGGATGCGCATCCGCAAATCGCGTGACCGGGGCCGAAAAATCGCCCGAAAATACTGCTCCTAGCCGCGTTTCAATAGAAACGGGCCGGAGCTGTCCAGCGCATTGAATTCAATGGAGTCAGCAATACAGCCGGCTCCATTGAAAGCAATGCGCTAAGCCCTTCCCTGCAATTCATCCAGAAATGTGTAAAAATAAAAAATATATATATACTCACCTGGTCCCGGCAGACGGAGTTCAGCCGCGGCCGGCGGCAGTTCTCCTGAACTGCTCTCTGTAGTATTCAGCAGCCGGGGATTTAAAATCCCCGCCTGCTGAATGAGCTGCCTCTGATTGGTCACAGCCTGACCAATCAGAGGCAGCTCTCACTCACACCCATTCATGAATTCATGAATTTGTGAGGGACTGCTGCCTCTGATTGGCTCAGCGCAGGGACCACTCAGGGGCAGCTCTCAGCTGTCATTCATGAATTCATGAATGGGTGTGAGTGAGAGCTGCCTCTGATTCGTCAGGCTGTGACCAATCAGAGGCAGCTCATTCAGCAGGTGGGGATTTTAAATCCCCTCTGCTGAATACTGCAGAGAGCAGTTCAGGAGAACTGCCACCGGCCGCGGCTGAACTCCGTCTGCCGGGACCAGGTGAGTATATATATTTTTTTTTATTTTTACACATTTCTGGATGAATTGCAGGGAAGCGCTTTTATATTTAAGCCCTTCCTGAAAATTCATCCAGCGCTCGCTGGCAGCCCATTGCTTTCAATGGAGCCGGCTGTATTGCCGCCTCCATTGAATTCAATGGGCAAACATCATTCTTCTCTGCCACAGCTGTTACAGCTGTGGCAGAGAAGAATGATTTGTCTACTATATGTTCTCAATGGGGTCGGCGCTGCTGCTGCCGGCCCCATTGAGTGCATATAGAGAAGAGAACAGGAATCGCAGATCGCATAGGTGCGATCTGCGATTTCTGTTCTATAATTTATCTGACGAGCGCATAAAAAGTGCTCATGTGTCCGATACCATTGCAAAGCAATGGTTTTATAAAATCGCCGGACGCATGCACTAATCGTGTGAAAAAACGCCCGTCTGACTAAGCCCTGACACTGTAGAAGAGACATATGGCTACCTGCAGCTTTCTTTGGCAAATAAAAACAAATTTTTTGAAGACCACTGGACAGTTTTTTGAAAGTGATTTTTATGCCATAATATAATAAAGGAAAAGAGAATGTACCATGCTCCACTACATAGGAAAAAAAATTACTTAACCCCTTCATAACCAGGCTGTTTTGTACCTTCAGGACCAGACACTTTTTAGGGCTCAGTCACACGGGCGGCGATCCGCCCGTATTTCTGGGCGGCAAAACACCCACACTGCAGGTGCGGATGAATATTCACACCGGCCAGAAAAAGAACATATGGCTGCCAATGAAGCTGGTCATGCGAATATTCGTCCACACGCGGTGCGGGCGTTTTCCCGTCCGGAAATACTGGCGGATCGCAGCCCGCGTGACTGAGCCCTTTGGGATTTTACCCATGTGGTGGTTTTACTGCCCTATTTTTTTTCCTTTAGCTATCAAAATTATTTTTGCTGCATTTTTTTCCATGACATATAGGGCTATTTTTTAAATATCTTTTTCAGAGACTTTTTTTTCTGTTTTTTATTTTTATTGGGGGTAAAAAGCTAAAAAAAAAGATTTTTTTTTAGCTGTGTAAAATTAGTATATTTACGCTAAAATAAAGTATGGGAACGGGTTCCTCATTTTGTTTTGGACGTTTTGATATATAATATGTATGGTTTTGGATTACAGGGCACTTATAGTGATGGTTTTGTTTGGCGTTGGTTTTGGATTATTTCCTTTCTTATTTATATATTGTTGTTTTATTCTGCACTTTTGTTTTACTTATGTATGTAATTATGCTTTTTACTATCTATGTCCCCCATGACGTCATGTAAGACCTCTGGGGGACATTAACATGTTTTTATTTTTTTTATTTGACACTTTCCCACTGTAGCTGGGGCATCCATAGGACTCCCAGTTACAGGGGAAAACAACCCCTTCAGTGACATTAGTTACTGGCAGAGCCGGTCAGGGTCTAGTACGACCCTGCAGCTCTGCTATAGCAGGGAATCCCAGCGGTCACATTACCCCTGGGCTCCCGTAGTGAAAGTTACACTTTTACTTTTCAGTACACAGCGTTCATTGTGCGCTGTGTACTCAGGGAAAGGAAAAGGCAGAAAGGGTTAAAAACCCCTCTTGCCTTCTCCTCCAAGTTATCAGCTGTTACTAACAGCTGATAACCTGTCCTGCCTCTGATTGATTGCAGAGACAGGAGGCTTAAATCCCTGCCGTAATTTTACATACGACTAGGCTTTAAGCCCAGGACCAAGCGCCGTATATTTATTGTGCCTGGTCCTAAACGGGTTAAACAGTCTATAAGTGCAAAATATCATCTGTATGTATCATAAAATCCCCATGTGCACATGACCTATTTTTGTGAGTTAGTTATGCTAATGACGGATATCTCGTTTGGTAAATAATGTACTTTAGTGAGCTGTGCTTTAGGTTGATCAGCATAGCTAGCAGTACTGAAAGTCTGGTATTTGTTCAGGCAACTGGGAGCAATAGAAAAGTTAATGGAGATGGAGCGCTGCTGAAAATACAGATTATAATTCATAAATGAGTGCCTAGAAAGTTACACAGCCTGGCATTCAAAAGCACTAGGCAGCTTAATTCTGTTTATACTTCAAAAACCCTTCTCTATAGAAGTTTTTCATTGGGCTCAGAATATGTTAATCAACTTTCCAACCTTTTTACCTCATTCACGCCTATAAAGATTTAATAACGCACTTAATGCAATTTCATTAGCCAATCTTCATGAATGTTTAAATTAAGAATTTTTTGTGCAAGTCATTGTTTCATCTAATCTTTCATTTACCTTCCCCATTAATCCTGCCTCATCTGGAAGATTTGCTAAAACCTTCTAGATATCCTTCATATTTCCCTGCAAGTGACGCTAAACTCAGGGCAGCAGACATACAGCAAAGTGACAAATGACATATTTTTAGTCTTCACTGCTGTAAACATGTAAGTGCTCATTTAATGCTTGACTTCTTTTACTGTGCTCTAGGGTTGCACTTCTAATTTTATTTCAAAATGAGTTCAGTTCATCCTTCGATGATCTCTTCTTTAGTTAAGGCAAAACTTTTCTATGCCAAGCATTGCTAAGATTCAAAGTAATTGGAGTCTGTTCATGAATCAGATTTAACTACTGGAGATGCTACAGAGAAGTAAATGTACTAGAGCTGAGTTTGTCATTTGCCACATCTCATCATCATATTCCTATGAATTATATGTGGTTTTAAATATGATTGCTGGTAAATAGAGATGAGTGAGCATGCTGGGTAAGGTGAGTTACTCGAGCGAGCCTCGCTCATCTCGAGTAACTGCCTTCTCCTCCGAGCGTGCTCGCGGGGGGTGGCGGGGGAGAGCGGAGGGGAGCGAAGGGCAGAGAGAGATCTCTCTCATTCTCTTCCCCCGCTACACCCTGCCACCCGCTCGGAGGAGAAGGCAGTTACTTGAGATCAGCGAGGCTCGCTCGAGTAACTCACCTTACTGAGCGTGCTCGCTCATCTCTAGTGGTAAATCAACTACATGATGTGAGCTTAAATATAAGCAGTTCAACTTAGCAGTATGGGAAATAACTTAATGGTTGTCTATTAGTGTTGAGCGAACGTACTCTTCCGAGCTTGATGCTCGTTCGAGTATTAGCATACTCGATGGTGCTCAATACTCGAGCGAGTACCACGCCGTGTTCAACCCGGCCCCAGTTTTGACCCATCCCTGCATTACCATTTCCTGGTGTGACATTCAGCGTGCGCACATCCACAGCAGTATGTGGCTGGCTGGGCGGAGAGGGCAGAGTAAGAAAGAGAGAGAGAGAGAGAGAGAGAGAGAGAGAGAGAGAGAAAAGCTCGGCACCCGGCGGGTCCCATACAAAAATGCTCGAGTCTCCTATTGACTTCAATGGGGTTTGTTACTCTAATAGAGCTCTCGAATTTTACGAAAAGCTCGTCTCGAATAACGAGGACCCAAGCATTTGGGTACTTGCTCATCTCTAGTGTCTATCTTGCATGAAGGTGATTAGTTAGGATATAGAGAATACTGAACTGCAGTGTTAAAAGGTTTGTCTGGTTCACAAAACTTATTTTCATGCATCCTTTTTGGGAATTCTGTGTTAAAAGAGAGGTGCCCAAATCAAGAAAATGATCTATTAGCTAGAGCAACTACAAAGAGTGTTACTAGCTCTGGAGGACTTGGCATTACGTGCATGACACATACATTTCAATAGGCACTGTGTAATACTTAATTTCCCTATAGCGGTGCTGCAGGGAGATCACATACTGCTAGATTCCCCCTTAGATTACAAATGATTGCTGGAGGTCCCAGCAGTAGGACACACTTGCCAATATGATTGCATAATCAGATTTTTCTTCTATGGTGGAAGGATGTAATTAGGGTCTGCCAGACAATTCTAGCACCACTTAACTATGGAAGAAAATAGATTTAGAAAAGTTGAATTCCCTTTTTTTCTATATACATGAGATTCTCAATGGATTCCACTGACATCTTAATTCTAAGCTTGTATTCATGGACTAATGGAAAAAAAAAAACAGCAACACCATAGTGCTCAGGGAATGGCGCTATTGATAAATTATAGTAATATGTATGAATGGGGAGGTTATACTGACAGGGGACCAAGTCAAATGAAAGGCAAATGATAAGGCTGCTCTTGCTAATAAGTCCACACTAGTCACACCACTGGTGAACGCTCTAGAGTATTTATTAAGCCTATGGGTGTAAAACTGAGAATTCAAGCTTGTATTCGTATCATCCAATCAGTGATAGCTATTTGTAAGCACAAAGATGAGAATACACTAAATCTGATATTCTGGTTCTGCTCAGTTTTTGACTTTATTAACTCTCCTCTACTAATTTCTGACCACAGCTTTGTTTCCTTTACTGTAAAGAATTTTCATCCTGCTAGGGGTGTAACTAAAGGCTTAGGGGCCCAGGTGAAAAAGTTCAATTTGGCCTCCCTACGACCTGTATCTGTACCCATATCCATACCTGAACCGTTATGCATACAGCTGCAAAGCACATTCACATACATGATCTAGCCCCTTGGCATAAGCTTTCCAAACATAAGTCATTTCATGGACTACATGAACATTTGTTTATAGCCCCTTAGTCTGTGTTCATGTTTTTTGTTGCATTTTTGAACCACAATTAAAAAAACACATCAAAAGCTGCATGCAAAATATTCAAAAACCACATGCACTTTTAAGGAACTGCATGCACTATTAAAAACTGCAAGTGGTTTTATACAATACATGCAGTCTTTGTAAAAAAAAAAAAAAATCACGTTTTTGATGTGTTTTTTTAATTGTGTGTAAAGTGTGCAATTGTGTACAGGTGATACCCAGGTTATACCAGCATGGTTCATATCACCATATACAGATGTATAACTTATACCAGCTGTACATATATTATTATATACAGAAGATACCAGGTTATACCGGTATGGTCTATATTACTATACACAGGGAAATGTATAACTTATTCCAACTGTACATATATAATAATACACAGAAGAGATGCCCAGGTTATACTAGCACAGTATATATACAGGATATATAGAACTTATACCAGCTGTACATATATAATTATATACAGAAGAGATACCCAAGTTATACCAGCATGGTCCATATCACTATTTACAGGAGATGTATAACTTACACCTCCTGTACATATATAATTATTTACAGCAGATATCCAGATTACTCTAGCATGGTTCATATCACTAAATACAGGGGATGTACATCTCCCTGTATATAGTGATCTGGAGTAAACTGGTGTAACCTGGATATCTCACATATATAAGTATATATGTACAGCTGTAGTTTAATTGAGCTGGCTGTGTGTGTTATTCTCCACCAGCCAATCCCTCTAGTCTGCTGCACATAAATACCAGCTTCTCTTATGAATGCTGGTCATTTTATCTTGTTTTTGCACTCTGTATTAATCCCACTCAGAGCTGGTGTTATGCATGCTTGTCTGAAGTGTCTCTCTCTCACCTTCCCTGAGGACGGTCTAGACACCCGTTGTCTTTCCCCTCCTTGCATTCTAGGGTGCATGCATCGAGTAGTGTGTGGTACGGTGACCACACAGGTGCATACACCCGCAAGTTTCTCCCTATCCCTTTACAAGTGTTGCCTCCGTACGTCTGATGTCTTATGTGTGTGTCTGATGGGTGATGCTTGACACTATTCCCTGTTATGCCAGCATGGTGGCTAACATTCTTACTTTTTGGTGTAAGGACACTTGGGCAAGCTATGGTTTACTATCTGTATATATGTGAGTTCCTGGGTGGGGTTCCTGTATTATGTAGTATGCATAACCCTGTGTGTTGGTGTGAACAGCAACATGTTTTGTATGTCTGTGCAAGTGGCCAGACATGTGCTGTATGTGCAGTCCTGTTCTGTGCGGTATACATGACCTTGTGTGTTGGAGTGAACAGCGACTTTTTCGGAATGTCTGTGCTAGTGGCCAGAGACGAGGTGTGAACTGTTGTGTTCTGTGTTCAGTGTGTGCGAACAGTGTCGCATGCTGTGCTTTGTACATATCTCCAGGTTCCTAATCAGGCATAGCCAGGTGCCAGATGAAGTCAGTGGGGCTGTCGTTATCAGGACAATCACCCCTTTTTAGGCAAGGGTTCCCCCCTTTCCCTGATTAGTAAGGGACAGGTGTCCTTCCATCTTTATCTGGAGAGGTGCAATTGTTCTATGCAACATTATAAGAGTTGATGCAGTGTTATTCGGACATCATCCTGCATCCATGCTGAGGTGTGGCACTTTAGTCCGCCGCATGGACATAACAAGCTATACATACACCATTATATACAGCATATACCTCGGTTACACCACATGGTCTGCTCCCCTTCTCCGCTCTCCGACACTACCGGCCAGAACAATCACGTCGCCGGCAGTGCACTGGTAGACTGCAGTTGTGACGAATCACAGCTGCAGTCTCTCAGTGGGAGGACCATGTGCTGGGGAAGTCTATAGCCTGGAACTGCCCCAGATAATGGCCTTTCCTTCCCTGAGTGCCACCCGTGGCAGTAAGACAGTATATAGCGGGATCCAATGGGCTGGGCCGCGATTGCCACCCCTAGTGGCATGCCGGTGCATCCTTCCCAAGGCACTCTTACCTATTTCACATACAAAAATCTACACTCCTCACCCCATGTTGCAGCCAAACATTAGAATGAAACTCTCAAAAGCACCTTGGATAAATAGCGCTCCCCTCATACTCCATTCCTCCCGTCACAGATGATAGCAACCTTGACAAACACCTCAAACTCATTTTCTTCAGCGGCGCTCTATGTGTGCTGAACATCTGTGCAGAAAACCACTTCCATCAGCAGATGTCCTCTATTATATGTTTATGTTCGAAACTTATATCTCTGCCCTCCATGATGCCAAGTAAGCCTATTTCACCACTCTCATCTCCGCACTATCCAATAATCCTAAATGACTCTGATACTTTTCACTCCCTCCTTAGTCCTAAAATGCAGCGTCTATCAAAGATTTCATTGCTGAAGACCTGGTCACTTATTTCAAAGTTAAAACTGTCAACATCTGACAGAAATAATCTCTCAATCTCCGAGCAGCATCAATCCTCTTCTCTCCGGCACCTCCTCTTGTTCACTTTCAGCCTTTGACCCATTAATTCTCACCCTGCAGCCTGCATTAGTGACCCTATTCTTTCATACCATGTCAAGTCTCTGTCTCCAGTTGTTACTAGTCACCTCACTGCAATATTTAACTCCTCTATTTCTTCTAGTCTATTTCCCTTCTGTTTTAAGTATGCCGCCATAGACCAATTAATGAAAAAAGGTTCTCTTGACCCATCCTGCACTAATAACTAGTCTTTAATATTCCATTTATTTCTCAACTACTGGAAAGTTTGCTCCGTTTGCAATTAATCAGCTATTTTTCTGAAAACTTTCTTCTTGACCCATTTGCTCTCTGGTTTCCATACTCTATAAAAATCACCGTTAATAAAGTTTCAAATGATTGTCCATCATTCAAATCTAATGGCAACTATTCTATACTGATTCTTTTGGATCTCTCTATAGTGTTTGACATTGTACATCACACTCGCCTACTCAGTATGCTCCACTCTATTGGCCTTAAAGTAATCCTCTGGTTTCAGGACAAAGTTCTGTCTTGGGACTGGAGGAAGGGGGTATATTACCTGCAGCTGTTCTTTTTTGCTGTTCCTCCAATCCGCCGCTTCTGAATCCTATTTTCAGTCAACCAACATGGCCACTGCAATTTTCTAAACAGCTAATTCATACTGTGTACTGCTCTCTGATTGGACAGTGCTGGTCATATGAGCAGTGATGGCCAGTCAGAGAGCAAATATAGTGCATTGGTAGTCTAACACTACTAATGCACTTTGAGGGATTAGTTAGTCTGAAAACTGTATTGACCATCTTAGATGGGTGATAATAGAACCAGTAACTGGCGGAACAGGAGGAATGGAAAAGAACAACTGCAAGTAATATATGCCCTCCCCCACTTTGGTCCCGGGACAGATTTTTGTCCCAAAACCATAGGGTTGCTTTTAGGACACTGCTCTCTCTTAGCTTTCTTCCTCAGCTTATTTAGTGTATCTGTCTCTACTTTTCCTCCTCCCTTGCTGTTGCGGTTCCTCAGGGTTCGATCTTAGGTCCTCTAGACTCTTCTATCTACACAGCTCCAATTAGAAAAACTACCAGCAGATTTAGCTTTAAGCACCTAAAGTGGTATTCTGGAGATTGGGCAAAATTTTCAAAATTTCCCCTGCTTACAGCCTTTTTTTTCTAAACATCAATCTAAATAATCAAACTTTCACTTTAAATCATCATAATACCATTTAAAGGATTTTTTAAAATTGTTCAAAAATTTGGCTAAGGTTCGGGGAATGGAAGAAAAAAAACATTCCTTACCTATTCTATTCCGAGCTGTTCTGGCACTAATGCTCCATTTCCTCCCAACAGTCTTTGTTTACATGGTTTCAGTGATGATCTGTCTGTGTGCCCACATGACTGCTGTAGCCAATCACTGGTCTCAGTGGGACATGGCACAAGATTGCTGAGACCGGTGATTGGCTGCTGCAGTCATGTGGTGGTAGGGACGCATCATTGCTGAAGCCTTGTTTTTAGACTCCTACATTTTCTTTGTTTACACATGATAAATAATGCATTTGGTCTTTTTTTAATGAAGCAGCTCTTCATTTGTATTTATATAAGCTTCCCTGATAGTGTCCATATTGGAGGCATTTTCTTTTGTATAGAGACTACAAGAGAATGTGTGTGCTTCATGACAGCAGAAATAAATGGATCACAGGCCTGAAGGTCCAAGAGCAATTATTAAACAAAATCTGAGTTGGACCAAAACGAAAGGAAAAAATTAATTTCCTAAAATGTAACTTTTTTTTATTATTAATAATAAAATCAAGCAACTTGAAACAAAATAATCAATAAATACCCTGTTTCCCTGAAAAGAAGACATACCCTGAAAATAAGCCCTAGCATGATTTTTCTGGATTTTTGAGGATGCTTGAACTATGAGCCCTACTCCAAAATTAAGCCCTAGTTACAGGTAATAAAAAAGTAAAATAGTGTCCAGGCAGTTATACATGTAAAAAAAATCTTTTGGAGCAGAAATTAATATAAGACCCTGTCTTATTTTCAGAGAAGCTGGAATCTGAGGCTACACGGCTGTGCAGTATCTCACAATATGAGCCAGCTATTATGACAGTAAGAACTAAGATGTAATAAATTAATATCAAATTCTCATCACATCAAATTTAGCTGTAGTGAAAAATCACAGAGATCAACATATAGTTGACTATATTTCTGTTGAGATAGCAAAAATATATTGTGTCCAGACCCTAAATACTCTATTTTCAGCTCTAGACACATGAACATGCAGCCAGCAACCAATCGTCATGGTTGTTTGGCATTTTGCAAATACCACACGGATGCGCAGCCTCAGACAGCAATAAGCAAGTAAGTCATAGTCCAGGTTCTCGTGACCGCATGGTCACAGCGTATTACACATTGCAAGTTTCACATACATAAGCTGTACCAATCTCCCATAGGCTCCCATGTTGCTGCCCACATATTTTGTGCAGAATACACGTGCAAGAAAAATTGCAGCATGTTCTATCTTGGCGCACATTATGCATGCGTACACGCCAAGATAGTGCATGGTAATCGGAGGCATGCAGCAAGTAAGCTTCTCATGCGGCACGCAGAAAATTACAGCCGTCTAGCCCGGCCGTAATCTAATCTATGTTATTTATTTATTCATGTATTTAATTGAGTGCTATTTAACACTATCTCTATGTGCTGCAATATTTTGTACATGTGATGGCAAAACTATCCAACCGTACTGTCAGCACAAGAGCTGCAGCGCTCGCTGTGGATTGAGTTATCTGCTCTCTTTTCACAGTTCTGTTATGTTTGATGAAAGAAGAGTCTCTCTTGCAGATGTAAAACTCATGTATGCTGAAACTCATTTTTCTTGCACTGACACTGCCAAGTGTGTGAAGTTCTGTGGCTCTTTTGAAGTAGACAAGGATCTGCTGGGAGCTGCAATGATACGAGCAGAATGCTACAATTTGGGACTCTCTTCTCAAAAATACAAACTGCACAGAGGTATTAAATCTCACTACAATGGATTTAACAAACTTCTAAATATTCAAACTTGCATCATTTTCATTGATGTCTCTTCAATGTCAGAATATCATTCCAGTATTAATGTTTATTTCCTTATTCTATAAAAAGATGGGTGATCATTGAAGATTTAAAGAAATAGCAAGAAAGGGGACGCCATAGATTTATGCTCTACATTCACTGCTTTATTAAAGGTTTATATATACTAGAACAGAATTATTGTTCTTAGGGCGGTTTCAGATGGCCGTATGCGCAACTACACATATGGCCGGTAGTTGCGCATGGGCAAGGTTTTTACGTTTTCCTCGACGACCATTGAAACTCCAAGCCATAGCGCAGGAGTTTAAAGAAAATAGAGGGATGATTGGGTCATGCTATAGCTTTCCTGCACGTAGCATTAACTACGCCCTAAAAAAGATAGGGCAAGTCCTATCTTTTCTCGCACCTGTTATAGTAATAATGCATATGTTTCTTATCTCAGCCTAGGCAAACACGTGTATATATATATATATATATATATATATATATATATATATATATATACCTTCATAGGAAATGGCTAGCAGTTAAATGGTTAATGAGTAGAGATAAGCGGATCAGGCAGTTACTCGAGCGAGCCTCGCTCTTCTCGAGTAACTGCATTCTTGCCCGAGCAGGCTCGGGGGGGGGGGGGGGGCAGGTGGTAGCGGGGGGGGGGGAGAGAGAGAGAGATCTCTCTCAATCCCCCCCCCCCCTCGCTCCCACCCACTCCACCCCGCAGCCCCCCGCCGCCCCTTCGAGCCTGCTTGGACAAGAATGCAGTTACTGGAGAAGAGCGATGCTCGCTTGAGTAACTGCCTTATCCGAGCAGGCTCACTCATCTCTATTAATGAGCTCAATATTATACCCTGGTTGGTTCAAGCAGAATGTTGAGTTACACTCCCTCACAGCTTTCTCACAAGAAACTATCTAGAAAGAACACTGGGACCTCATACACTGATAAGGAAAAGCTACTTGGATAATGAACACAGTATAAGTTTGGTTTGTTCTCATCTAATTAGAGGTAACGTGTTTGTTAGTGGCATACACCTGGGACGTTAACATATGTTAATGATAGAATCATTACATACTACTAGAGATGAGCGAGCGTACTCGGAAAAGCACTACTCGCTCGAGTAATTGGCTTTATCCGAGTATCGCTGTGCTCGTCCTTGAAGATTCGGGTGCCGGCACGGAGCAGGGAGCTGCAGGGGAGAGCGGGGAGGAACGGAGGGGAGATCTTTCTCTCCCTCTCTCCCGCCCGCTCTCCCCTGCTCCCCGCTGCGACTCACCTGTCAGCCGCAGCGGCACCCGAATCTTCAGGGACGAGCACAGCGATACTCGGATAAAGCAAATTACTCGAGCGAGTAGTGCTTTTCCGAGTACGCTCGCTCATCTCTACATACTACACCAATTATGAGTTGTTATGATGTTGGGGGCATACATGTGTATTGATGCGTTATGTTCAACTATATCTGTACTGTTATGATGTGAATAAACCAGAAGTGTACTGGAGAATGACCAACATGGAGTCAGACAGATACATTTGCATGCATGCAACATCTCATTTTAACCAATTTGGAGCAGGCAGTGAAGTACATGAAATATGATATTTATTCCCCTAACAAACCATACAATTAACGAGAGAGAATCCCGCTATTGAAAATAAAACCATTATAATCAATGATTTAATTTTGTCCCGTTATGCGGCCGTGATTATCACAGCTCCATAACAGGACTAAAACACGTTCATCTGTTTAAGCCCATAAGGAGAATCTGTCAGGTGATCCGAGTCACAGGCAGCATGAAATCCTGACATAGCAGAGACTTACATTTTACATAGGTCTCCGTAATGTGGTACGGGTACCTATTTGGATTTTTATATACAATTTTTGTGACTTCCATCATTTATATGTGATTCTAAGCATCTAATAGAATAATTAGATACTTTGAGGTTTGAATTGGTGCCTTTAATTCTCTTCCTTGATGTCAAGTCATTGTACCCCTACATCAGACATTGGATTGGTAGTTAAGGCTTATTTTCTAGCTTGTCAGACTACATCTGACAGATGCCATGGCTCTTTTATATTGGACTTATTTGGCTTCGATAGACAAGTCTTCGGAACACGCTCTGCGCCATTGTATACAAACTTGTTTTTAGGTTGGCAGGAGGAATCGCATGTTCATGAACTAAAGGGTTTTGAAAAGAATCTCACAAAATGTTTTAGGTACTTAGGTGATATCTTGTTCTTTTGGACAAGTACCTTGGAGGAGTATATGGATTTCATTATGGAACATAATGATAATTCTTGGAATATCTGCTCAACCTCACAGGTCTCTACCACCTGTCAAATTTTTGGATCTGAATCAGACCTTGGAGCATATCCCCTCCCCCCCCAGCTCACCCCTGCCACCCCCCTGAGCCTGCTCGGACGAGAATGCAATTACTCGAGAAGAGCGCTGCTCGCTCGAGTAACTGGCTTATCCGAGCGTGCTCGCTCATCTCTAAACATAATTGTAATTCTGACCTTGTGGTTAAACAGCAAGTTAAAATTTTCTCTGGAAAGAAATGGTAGAGTACAATGGCAGCTTGGGGACAGGCTGAGAGCTATTGCGCATGCGCTCCTGATCGTGGCCATCAGATTTAGATGAAAGAAATGTGCAAGTA